>NW_022595247.1:368471-432961 GCF_009176505.1 Sitodiplosis mosellana | reverse complement strand
AGATTTATCGGTATTATGATCGGATCTCAATAATCTCTCAAAATTATTAGGATGGTTATTAAGATACGAATATGGCACAGCTATAGTTGCGTTTGCTTTTCTCATCATTTGGTGAATTGCTTCCTCCCTTAGTTTGGTGATGCTCTGTTATTTTTTTTCACAGTTGGCTGAGTTGAAAAGAGCTTTACATTTTCCCCATAATCCATTCACTAGAGCGCTCGTCGAAATGACGAATGTTGGCGCTTTTTATTTTGAATATATAAAAAATGTACAACACCAGAAGTGAATTGATGGTTAGATTTGTGTACAGTTATAATGTAGCACATTTTTTCTTCGGTTTATTTTTTCGTCAATTTGTGAAACTTCATGTGCGTTTTTTTTGTTGCCGGCTCTGTCCGCTATTGCTTGGTTCGGAGGGCAACCCGTTGAATTTACCACGGTTTGTACATCGGTAAATATTTTATACCAAAGTTTCCTTACGCACACATACGCCTGATGTGAATGCATAAATAAGCTTCATTTGAATTGAATGTGTGTATGTGGCATGCACAATGGCCTGGAAATTCAACCAAGTCAGCGATTTTGATTTCTTTGCTAACAAATGAACTGTTTCGCATCCGCAATCGGAAGAGTACGGGTTTGGGAAAAAAATCAGTAGTACAGTACACACGTAAGGACAACGATAAATATCGACAAGTTATCAATACTGGTTGCGGTGTACACTGTGATTCTGTAGCAAGAATCACGCAAATTAGTGAAAAATAAACAATTCGAAACAACAAAGTTCAATCGACTTGGGTGTTCAGTCGACTCGAAGACACCTTATTACGATAAAAACAACGCTTTTACACCGAGCGAATATATATATATATTGGGAAAACAGAAGAAGAATACAAAACGTGTAGTACATGAAATATTATTTTCACTTGGTTGTTCAGCACACAATTCGCCATTACACACTATGCCAGAGAGAGAGAGATTGAATGCTTTTATGCTTCGAATGCAAAACTTTAGATTTTTATGTCGATGCGTTTGTTCGTTCATTCATTCTTTTGCACGAAGACACCAAACACATACACACACATACAAAGTTAACTTCTATACACTTGTTTTTGCCTTTGTCTCAACATTTCACCCATCGTTTGCTTCGATTGTTTGCAATGCGTCTTTTGTTCACTCCGCTAGCTTTTTTTTCGTTTGTATAAATTGTGGTCTTTATTTCGCTTTTGTTTGAATATTTCATGAAAATGAAGCGTGACTAGATTTTTCCCTCTAACTCTTTTTCTCTCTCATTCTCTCATCTGTGTGATACTTTTCGTATCACGCTCTCGCGCTGGTTGCTTTTGTTATTTTTTCTGTTTTCCTGCTCATCTTTGGTGTTCATGGATTTCGACATTTATTTTCATAGTTTTGTTGATGGCTATTTTCCCTTGACAAACAATGAATGCCGTTCGAAAAATGGAATCTCATGAATTCAAATATTGCTTGCATTCTATTTTTAGCCACAACACAAAAGAAGTCCGTTTCTTTTCCGAATTGAATCCATGGGACATTGCCGCAGTAGAGACTTATCCATGTACTGTTTCGATGGTGGCAAACAAGTGCACGTATGTGTGTGTGTTGCGGCCATTATTTTCTTTTTCACCGAATAAAAAAGCCAGAGATAGAGAGGAAAAAAGAGCAAATGTCGAAAGCTGTACATTGTCTCAAACTTCATGAATTTGATGAGGTATGTAAAGTGCTTCTAACGCAATCTGGGCATCATTGATTAGCTAAGCGCCCTTTTTTTTGTGTTGTCATGGTTTTTTCTGCTTCAGTTTTTATCTTCAAAGTTCATTCGATTTTCGGATTAAAAAGCATCTCATGCAATTGTGCTGAAGTATGGCTTAGGGAGAAATGATAGATTTTACAACATCCATCATACTCTGCACATCGTCAGTGACAAAAACCCATAAATTTCGACGCATTCTTTCGATGTCGACTATTTTTCGACAAATTAAATTCCATCGACTTTATTCACGACACATAATATTTTTTATGTATAAAAATATCTG
The DNA here is from genome assembly GCF_009176505.1 of Sitodiplosis mosellana. Taxonomy (NCBI): domain Eukaryota; kingdom Metazoa; phylum Arthropoda; class Insecta; order Diptera; family Cecidomyiidae; genus Sitodiplosis; species Sitodiplosis mosellana. Next base: position 430,907 of record NW_022595247.1, on the reverse strand, counting down.
AATTTCAATAAACATTTGCTGAAACTTGGACATTTTTTCACTAAATTAAACGAAAATCTACAAAAACTGGTAAACTCCATATTTTTTTCGCCTCAAATTTAATGAAATAGTTTTGAGTGGATGTGTCATCATGCATGGCACGTATTTTCTAGCCATTTTATGAATGCCACATTTTTTCCGATTGTTGTTGTGGAGACGCAATTAAAGTGTGCTTTTTCGGCTTATTAGTGTCTTTGGTAAAAAAGAATTTCCATACATTTTCTTTTGGACGAGACCATATGAAAAGGGTCAGTCGAAGTGGAAAAAAGTATGCCATTGAATAGATGAGTGTCAGGTGTTCTACCTGACTGACTATATCGCTGAATTGGTACACAAAATGAAATTATGTGAAAGGGCCTTTTTCGCACGTCACTCCTTTTTTTCATTCTCAATCTCGACCGGCCACCACCAACAGAAAAAAAAGAATTCGTTGTGGTGAAAAGAATTTTGTATGCGGTGTGATGAGTCAAAATGGAACGAAGTATAAGAAGAATGTCAGAAGTAAAGAGTGGATTGAATGGGCTACAACGTTGCAAAGATTGAATCCAATTTTTAAGGCGGGCAAGAGAGTTTTTTGGTCAATTTTTCATCTTCTTTTTTTGTTCCGTTGGGGTTTTTTCCATCCTTTTTCTTCAGCACTGATGAAAGAACTGTAGATAAAAAATTTCGTGTGCAGAGCGACGGGTTGTTGGTCGTTTCCCTCATATTTGGTGTGTACGCATGCTGTGTTTGTGTTTCATTTTGATGTGTCCCGTTATTTAATGCTATCGTGAGTCACTTTTTATCGTTCGCCGATTTCAAGCTCACGTATCAAGCATTCGCGTATACGTTCGCACTTTCATTCGCGCCCACACTTTTCCATTGTGCAAAGGACAATACATGTTGTGATAGTGTTGTGTTTTTTATACGCACAGTATCCAATACTTCCGTTGTTCTGATATCACTTCGAATGCATTAACACAATCCACATCCTAGCAGCTGAAAATCGTTTGATATAAACCATATAATTTAGAGGCTGAATCGGGATGCCAGCATGGTGAATAATAATATGGTGTCTGTGCACACGCACAGGCACACTCAAACATATATGAAATGTCAGAGTGTCGTGTCCATTCACTCGGATATATATTTTTCATATATGGTCGACTGTGGTGTATTACGGTTCGTTCAATGCGAGTGAATCGATGCAGCCTCAAACCGCTCTGCTCTCAGTATTCACTTCATTTCGACAAGCCCACAAATACACATCAGCTCGACACATAGAGAAAGAAAAAAAACCACACATATGATAAACTAAAACTTTACCAGCAGAAAATTTCTGAAGCTCGACACATGAGCCCGTTCATAAGAGTGAGAAACTGATAGTAAAACACTGGAGGAGAGTGATAGTAGCAGCGACAACAATGGCTTGATATTTCGTTGCGTTGACGCTTTGATATTAATGGTAATGGAAAGGTTTTATTACCCGACCATTTCTCTGTGTCTCTCTTCTTCTCTTTTTCACTCAGTCGACAGTCGATTGGTTTAGCCGCCTTGGGCAATTTGAGAAATTACTGGCAAATCATTCCCCAACAATGTCGCAATGATTGTGCCGCTTCTCTGACTCAGTCACTGAACGCTTCGTATGAGCAAGAGCGCACATATACTCACGTTCCGGCATTAAGTGCTAAGCTTTGAACTAAAATACACATGATTATCCGGACTTTCATTCCAAGATTTATTTGGCCCAGCATATTCTTCATCATTACGCACTATGCTCTAATTTCTGCATTCCCCAGGCGAATTCTTCCCGATATGTGCTCGAAAAGCAAAACTCTTTTCGCTTAAGCCTGAAAATTAATCTGAACACAAAATGCTGAGATTCATTTTCTTCTTTTGTCGTCGAGAATTCTGTACATATTGAGTCACCATTTCGATTACGCGTCAATATATATTGTGACAATACGACGGAGATGAATATCGTGTGGTTGTGTATGTGTGTGTGCAGATAATAATCGTGTGCAAAAATATCAAGTTCATGGAACAATGGAGGCGCAGAAATTTGTACATGGGCATCAGTTATCGAGAGTGCTTTGATTAAGTGGTGACATCAAACCAATTTTAATATAGAATTATTTGAATGGCGTTTCCGATGTGCGCTGAATTGGTGAACGAACGAGCGAACAGTAGTTCCAATTTCTGATATACACACACACTAACACATGAACTGCGCTGGCTTCTATGCGAAAATAGAATCGCTGTTGACAGGTCGCAGCATGGGCATGATTTATATTCGTTGTTCGCACCAGTGGGCCCAAACTTTGATGGATACACACACATAGTCTTTTTTATCATCATGCAAACGCGCGCAACACTGAAGCGCTGAAGTGAGCAAAAAAAGCGCGAGCGAGAAGGAGGGAGAGAGAGATAGAGAGAGAAGAAAAAAAAACCAAAGCGCGCAGTTAGATCAATAAAAAATTTATGTTCGTCCAGTTGATACACACAGCATAAATACCAATTTTTCTGCTTTCACATCACCCATCCACAATAAATGCAATGTGTAATTTAATATCGCATTTTATTGCAAGACGAGTAGGCTAAAAGGCATGCATTGCTGTCCAAAACGGAACGTAGTAATGGAATGGAACCGAATCGAACGACAACGGGAACTGTACATCAAACGACAAACTCTCTGTATAACCACTTGACACTGGTTTGGTTTTAAATTGCCATCGTAACAATTCACTCGATCCACTGGCATCACATACATATACACGCATGACACTTGCATCGCCTGCAATAAACACCGTTTATTCGCATATTGCCATGCCAATTAGAAGTGTTTCAATAAAAAAAAACACATACACATTTAAATTGTATCACACATTGTATGTGTCAAGCTGGCAAATATACCGCCATATGACGGCGACGGTCGCATCTCGATCTCTCTCCTGCTGACGCTGCTGCTGCGGCTGCAAACCGTTTGATATGAACTCAAGAGCTATTACGTTTAATTATAAAATAATAGCTTGCAATGATAATTTTGACGGGTATAAGGTGAAGTGTGTTATTTGCTCATTAAACGTCAAAATGTCTCGTACATAAAATCCGAAAATCTTACGCCATTCACACACACGCACTCACTGTTGATGTAAAAATAAATAGACATCAAAAGACCCTCGACTCATTTCAATCAGCGGAATTAACGCGGTTGAAGCAATCTGGTTTTGTGCAAAACGGTCATTGACAGCATCAATGGGTGGAACAGGCTGAATGACATCTTGCTCAAATCTTGTTGGTATGCAAATCTTCCACCAGAATTATTTATGCGTAACTCATTTCAGTCTACGTCAACGATGCGGGATACGGAGATGGGCGAATTTGCTATTTTTCTCCTTTTTTCTTTCTCACAAGCCAACTATTTTTGTCGGGTTTTTTGTGCTTATTTCGCAAATGGCCCACATTCCATACAACAGACTGTCAATGAACCCATTTTGACGCACAAACAAACCAAAATGGACTGCAAACTATTTTCCAATAGTAAAGTGCCTGTTTCCGGACTCTCTCTCTCTCTCTCTCTCTCTATCGGCAAAGCTGCTGTTTTTCTGACATGTTTGGATTAAGCTGACGCTGTTACCGAGCCGAATTTCAGTTTCAAACTGACTATTAAATTGTGCTCCGTCTAATGGAAAATTGAAAATGGCTGTTCTAATCGATGCCAATTTCAATCGCGGAATTCATTTTGACTAGGGATAAGTGTCTATTATGGATTTTCGGTATTACATGCGCTTCGATAATCAAAACTTAGATTCCCCGTTCAAAGTCCAATTAATTGCTGCCCGCATGAATGCTCTAAATCCAATGAATCAACTAGCCGATAATGGTTTAAATGAAAAGTGGGCTTTTACATTCAGCTAATTTGATTTATTTGTAAGCTTCTAAATAGCATATTGTTCGTGTTTCCCAATTTGCGAATTGTAAAATGGACCGAATTTCCGGCGACAACGTTTAAATGCTTGATGGACGGGGCATCCAGTAAACTTTTCATTATTAAAATTAAGCACCTGCATGAATGAAAGCACATCAAAAATGGGATAATTTAATGAATGCGTGCAAATTCCATTTGAAATTGAAAGGCCACCGAAAGAATGTTCGTAATTTAAGATGGAATTTTGGAGTGAAGAGGAAATGAAGACCGAAAATCTTCTTATCTCTAATGGAAGAGAGAATGAAACCACAACAAATGGAATTTTGAAATCAAAATCTGAAAAGTTCAAGAGCATCATGATCCGGAGCATTTCAACCAACTGACGAAGTTTAAAAGAGTGTGCTCATTTTCCGCACGGTCGATTGTGCAATTTGTAGCATTTAGGAAAAAAACAAGATGCAACAGGATTCTCTTCGCTTGCGTTACTCCCAATCTCTTTATCATTCTCACTCTTCCCAATCTAGCGAAGGATATTGAAATAAATGAAGTGCAAAATTGGAATCTGATCGGTTTTTCCTTTCACTTTGGATCTCCGCACTGAGAAGCACGAAACAAGACGACAACGGTTAAGTACGCAAATTTTTGCTCATGCACATCCTAAACGACTTATAGAATTTGTTTCACTCGCTTCGTATCTGCCTTCGAACTAACGACGGATGCTTCGTACAACTGTGAAAACCAATACCGTTCACAGCTTATTGGATTATGGCGATTTCGACAAAATGAAGGAATTTTTCTATGTTCTTCATGCATATCGCACCACACTGACAACAACGACAAAGATTACGACGACGCCAAACGAAAGAAGGAGGAACACAACACCGAAAAAAAAGAAATACCACAATATTTTGCTTATCCAGCTATCTGTCATAAAATATACCGACGATATCTATGCCAACGACCTTATTACATCGAGCCAAGTAGTTACCTTCGAAATGTAACATTTTCTCCAAAGATATTGATAAACTTCGTTTTTCTTGATTCGTCGTTATTCGCATTTTCTCTTTCGTTTGCTTGCGCTTCGACATCAAATGAATACGTTCAGTTTTGCCATGAAAAAGCGTTTGCTGAAAAAATTTGTGTACGAAAACAAAAAACGACATCAAGTCGCAATTCAAAACTGGACGTTTTGTGCACAAAAACCAATGGTTTGTTGCACACTTCAAAACATTTTCAAACAGATTAAGTTTTTCTCATTATGCAGCGAATAGCGAATATTACATTTAAAGTTTCGTCGAACGCAAAACGAGAGAGAAAATCCGACATCATTATGAAATTCGTTTCGTTTTTTTTTGCTTTCTTTGGCTTTGTCTATATATCGAAGTCTAGCTCTCTCTCTCTCTCTCTCTCTTTCTCTATATCATCTTGAAGAGTTTGCAATTGAGAGTCGGAAGATATAGAGTCAACGGAAATGAGAGATTTTCATTATTTGATGCACGTTAGCGCATTTTCAGACTTTTTCAGCTTAAGCGTTTCAAACGCTTCATCATAAACAGTGGGGTTTAATGAAACTAATGAGAACTGCTGTTCTCATGCTAAAATTAGGGTACATAAGCTGTGTGTGTGTGTGTGTGTGTGTGTTGGTTCCGTTTCTTCTTCTCCTTCTTTTTCTTCTTCTTTTTATTTCTTTTTTTTTACTTTTCAACATGTTGAAAGTTTTCAACAGCATCAAATTTTCAGAATACGAGACTGATGATTATGATGATTTCGTATTCTGTACAAACTGATGCACATCAGATGAAGAATGTTCAGGTTAGACGAGATGAATCGCTGCTCGGAAGCATCAGCATTAGGTGATTATGTATGCCAAAAAATATGTACACATAATGTACAAAAGGTCCCATTTGGAAAATGTAAATGCCTTTGAAATCAGCCCATATTCTATTAAAAAACTTTTCACTTCGCCCGTCTCAGCCAGAGCTTGGCAATAGGCAACTGGCAACTGGCTTTGAAATCGTATTAGAATTTTTCGTAAGCATGGCTGTGATATACATCGAAGCTCGAATATATATTATTATTGGAAAGCAGCTCAGAAGCATAAATTTCCGGATCAAATCGCATTTTTAAGGCTCCTCCACACATGCATTCTCAAGCGTGTGTGTGTATGGATGTGGCAATGCCTTTTCTAGGGGGATTTCTCACACAAAAAGTTTGAGCAAAAGTGCAAAAATTTCTATCATTTCTTCTCTTTGATTGAAATTGTATGAAAATGTACTGAAATGACGATTTTGCTTGAATAAAAGTGTTCTGGATGTGGGTTTTGGTGGATCCTCAGGATGGACCAGATCCAGTTTGACATTGCCCTGGCCCATCCTGAAGATCCACTTCCAGAACCGGGAGCAGTTCTGAACGATCCTTGAGATCCACCAAAACCCACTTCCAGAACAATTTCATTGAAGCATAATTCAAAAGTTCAGTGTAAATGTACATTTATTTACACGAATCGACAAAAATTGATCGAATCGGACCAAATTGAAGGAATTTTTCAGAATTTATAAGAATTCATTCATTTTTTTCGTGAGAAATCCTCCTAGTGCCTTTTAAAGCTGTTTAAAAGAAGAATTGTTTGCAATTTGCTCTTGACTTGGCCGTTGTTCAACGTTGGAAGGTTGGGGAGAGAATGCCTTAATTGCAATCCAAAAAGTAAATTCATGTGGGATGGAATTCACAGTCAATACCAATTTATTGCCGCTCATTTTTTCCCCTCAGCGAGAAAGAGATCTATTTCCTTCTTTCTCGCCCAATCTTCTATTTTTTTCTCTCCATCAAACGAATATGTTTTTGGGACGCATCTCACTGCTATTTTTTAGCTTTAATAAAATACCAAACTCTGGCTAATAAAAGTGAAAAACGAATACCTCCGAAAATGGTGTGGAACAATGCTTTCAATTTTCAATGCTCAACACCGAGGCATTTGTGTGTACACATTTCCATTGTTTCACGGTGGATTGTTCATTCGTGTTCAGCGGAAGCAAATCATATGTAGCACGTTAATGTTAATGTGAAATTGATAAAGTTCAGTTATCCAATTTCACACACATATACACTTATGTACGAGTGCAAGGTCGTGTGCAAGGTCAAAAATCCTAGAGGGGGTTAAAATTTTTTGGCAGATGGGGGTCTAAAAATTTTGTTAATGGGTGTTGAAAAAAAAGTGAAGACCTAAAAAAAGGTCCTCACTTTTGAAAATCGATTCTATCTAGTGTAAAACAGTCACAACCGCTCGAAGGGGGTCTCCATTTTCAAATCCTAGATGGGGGTAAAACCGGAACCCCCCCCCCCCCGTGCACACGTCTGCGTACGTACACATTTGCTCAAATTTTTCGCACGAAGGTAAACCCACAATGCCGAACAAAAGGGATTCGGTAACAAAGGCATTCAGGATGAGATGAAAGGGCGATAAATCTTAGACGAAATCGGGCAAACAAAACCTAAGAGTGTCGAGATTAAAAATATTAACGACTTTCCATTGCTCAAAACCAACACCGCGTACATACACACAAACAAACAAACTTATACACACACACGCACACACATATACTGAACGCACAACAAAGTTTTGTACAAATCTTCGTAATTGTTATCATGTTCAAGTCACATAAATATACCTTGATTCAGTTCTTGTCTTGCGATAATGCGTTTGCTTTTGCCTTCGCTGAATTCAAAAAACACCGGGAACTCGTGCCAAAAAAACCGCAAAATGGAAAATTTATCAACAACAAGAAAAGAACGAAAAAAGTGAATTTTCCATCGTACAAGAGTCATTTCGAACTGAAGATGGAAAATTATTCGTCATTCGACAACTTTTTCCAGCCACTCTTTTCCATGCAAAACCATGAGCAGAAACAACCGATTGTCCATAAAATAACATATGATTAAACATGCTCATTTCATCTCGGCTTTCGTCGTTCATCGTCCCACTTGGTCTCTGTGTGTTGATGTTCTTATTTCTTTCATTCGTCTCATTCTTGGTATGTAGGGTTAAACTTTTTTTGTCTTTATTATGTTGGTCGTAAGTTTGGTTCGAACAGAAATTTTTTCTTTCATTCTTTTCAGATAGCATCGATCAATGATTTTCCTTCCCTTCCTTTATCGGTTTTGCTATAAAAGGAGAATTTTACTCTCTCTTGCTTTCCGTTTGTGCTTTGCTAAATGTGTTCGATGCTTGGGCTTACATTGGCGAATATGTATTGCTTCATCAAGCACATTGGCTCCAGTTTATACGATTTTGCGTTGAGGCTCACACAAACGGCACGGCACGACAGAAACGAAACGAAAATATGCGAGAAACCTTAGCAGCCCACAAAGACGAGCAGTTTATATCAAAATTTATGTGAAATAGAATGAACGACGAAATTCGCGATAAAAATTGAATTTATTGATCTTTTCCCAGCACTGTTGTTGTTGTTATTAGGGCTTTTTCTTGCTTTCGTAAAAGCAGGAAAATATTTTGTTTGTGTGTGTGTGGATGTGTGCGACGCACAGGAAACTTGTTGAGCAAAAATATTATGTGGTATTATTCAAGTAAATGTTGTATTTATTTTCGGCCATATATTTCCGTCGTAAGTTGCTCTTATATTTTCATATTAAGTTGATGTAATAATGTCTTCAAAAAAAAACTGACTTAAATAACTTTATTGCATGGCAGAGAATTCACAAATCACTTTCAGAGAGATTCGCCTTGCTCTCTGGTGTCATAAACATCAGTGAAGCCCGCCAAGAGCCAGCCCAAAAATGAATCATAATACACTAAGAGAAAAAAAGTTATTATTCAGACTTTTAAATTAGGCCGCAAATCTAATTTTTTTTTCTTGTATGGTATCGCATGCCAATCTTGCTATCGTTTTGTTGCTGTGGTGGCTTGGGGGAGCCAGCAAAAATGTTTTATAAATAAGGCGTTAAAAATGAATTTGCATAATTTTTTCTCTCTCCCTCTATCTCTCTCTCTCTCTCTTCTTTATTCTTTGCCATTGGTTTTCATTATTATTAATTCCCCATGTCGATGGCATTAAATGTGGATTTGTTTGTGGAGTGTTCGCACAACATTTTTGCTCTGTCGTCATTTTTCGTTTATCGTTCACGATACACCACACCGAAACGATAGAAAAAAAAACATTTTGCGCGCAACGTACGCGTAATTGGTAATCGAATTCGTGTGGTATGTATCGCATCTGTGTCCCCAATCAAATCATGTTGTTTTTTTTCTTAACTCGACGACTACCTGTGCGTCGAACGAACGAGCTGGTAAGCGAACGTAAACAACGAAGCACACATGCACCCAATACCTCGATCCAATTTGACCGAGTAGAAAATTGCTAATTGCGAAAAAAATATCCAAATATTTGTGCGAAATCCACCGAAAAACAGCAGACGTAGTAGGCACTTGGAGTGTAACAATTTTACACACGCATACGTATCCATACATTTGAAAGGGGTAAATCGATGGATCTATGACGATGCTCACAGAAAACTATTCATATTTTTGCTTTTTTTCATAATTGTTTCGTTTCAATTTACATTTGAAATTTATTTGTGTTTACATTTTTACCTTTTTTCTCGCTCCTTTTCGGTGATCTTCGGGGAATATGGATGTGGGATTAATACCAGTTGGGTGCTATTGCTGTTATTTTTGCTGCTACTGCGACGACAAAACAATGGTTGAATTCAAAATATTGCCCTGTAATATCGAACGATGGCTATTGAATCGTTTGTGAATAGCCTTGTATGTTTCGCATTCAACGACGAATATAATTACATTTGCATGTAGATCAGATTGGCACTTTGGCACTGTTGAGTGGTCAATTCACCGTTTCACACGAAACTGTTTCGAAAATCACAAAAAAAGGAAATTAGTTGCGTGTTTTTTTTCTTTCTTCTTCTTCTACTGCTGTTGAATCGTTCTACTCGCAAATCACTGTATTTTATGTTTTGAGTGTTTGTCAGGTGAAAAATGTTTGCGTGATTGGAAATAGATGCTCTATCACGCTAGACGCAACATACAAAATTCATGTAAACTCTCGAAAAAGTTAAACTCTTGTTTGGCTCCAATGGATGTGTTTTTATTGTATTCCATTGGCTAATGTCAAATTGAAAAGAATCCGAAAAAAAAGAAAAGAACGTATTATCGATACACATATACACACACTCAGTATTTCTATAAATTTTCACAGTGACACGGTATTCGCTCTCACTAACAAGCAATCACGTTTAATTTGATTTCTATCAACTTTCTTTGACACAAAGTTTTTCTTTCCACGGATTCGATTCGTATTTGCCGTTACAATGTGGAGTCAACAAGGAAAGGAAAAGGGTCGACAAAGCTTGTTTTGTGTCCGGATCAAAGGTAGTCAAGTGAAACGCGAACTTCAATCTCTTCTCGACTAAATGTATTTCAATGCTTTGGATGCTGTTTGTTTTCTCGAATTTTGTGATTTGAAATGTGTGGCCGTGGCGCGTCGCGTTAACACAATCATCACGTTTATATTTTCGTCGTCTTTTTTCTCTTGCTTCTACATTCTACCGTTGTTACTATTTTCTCAGTTTGATTTGTCTTTTTGTTTGTGTTATGCGTCTTTTGTACTCTCTTTCTGTATATTTGCTCCCTTGTCGCTAAAGTTATTGTTGTTCTTCTGCGTCCGATTTTCGTTTGGCAAAGTAGATATATTCTGTTTTTGTTATTGGCGCAAGATTGAAAAATCCACATAAAATGTGCGTTTGCACGCGTTAGACATCAATGTATAAACGCAACAGAATGACGACACAACTTTTACCACTGTTTGCCGATTTGCTGTTTGTGTTGCGACTTGCACTGATTTGCCTCTTTAGTCGAAGTTATTAGGCGCGCATGAGTAAGGGTTTATTCTTGAGCACAAAACACTCTACCGAAATAATCCAACGTTTTCCCTCAACGTCTTCTTCTTTTCACTTCTTTACGGTATTTACGTTGGCACACTTTCTTTGCGAACAGTCAATGATACTCTCTCTCTTTTCGCCGGATTCGAACCAATCACACAATATCATTCCAAAGGCATGGCTGTGTTCTGCAATGTTTGCCAGTTTACAAATCAACAAGATTTGCGTGCGAAATCAAGAAATCGTATCTCATTTTGCGCGATAAGATTCCAAATTGGCATAACATAACACACAGCATAGCACAGAACACCCTCCCGGACAACGTTTTTTCTTCTTCTCCCGTATCTCTTCTATTCCTTCACAAATGTATTATTTGTTACAATGTCAATGTTATTTCACTTGTTCACATTTCTCGAATTATATAATGTTCTAGAATTGGATTGATAGGCTGTATGAATAAACAAACCGTTTGAGCAGATCGAGAACGAGTTTCGAATTTGTGATTGTTGCTGTGATACGATGCAATCGAAATAACCATCACTTTGATTTCCGTACTTCGGTGTGTGCTGTTGTTTTTGTCTGTTTTTTTCTCCTGTTACTGCTCTGTGTGCTGTTTTTATGTTTCGATTCACTTTTTCCACTCGGTGTTCGTCTTTTCGCAAGGAATGAGAAGGATAAAAATCAAATGCAAACACTTAAAATTTTATATTTATTTTACAGCTTTGAGAAATACTGGCAGCATGGAGCAATGTTTTCGTCGTCTGTTTTGGCAACGATGATTTTAATATGGAAATTGGTGGATTTTTTTATTTCGTCTGATTTTCAACGCTTATCTCGCATATATTTGATTGGTTTTTATTTCGTTTTACCCGAAAATTTCGGTCTGGCAGAGAGTTTTAGTACGATTTAATAGAAAAAGACATTTTTCAAATGGTACACACGATTTGGTCGAAGTAACACACTCGTAATAAATTCTCCGTCTTTTTTTTTATTATTGCATATTGCCAATATAGATGATTGCACCACAAAGTAATACAAGCAACACTAATTTGCAAGTTTTATTTCCAAGCAATTACTTAGTTTGGAGAATCGGTTTTATTGCGAAAACATTCGATTGATTTCGGAATTAATCACTGGTAATTATTCACTTTTTTGGTCGAACAACTGTTCAAAATTCTGATTTGCTTGTGTCGTTGTTCAGAAAACTCTTTGACTTGATGCATTTTTTTTGTGTTCTCTGATCTGCGTTTCTTTTAATTTGCATTCAAATTCATCGAGAAATTCAAATGAAATGAATGTGAATTGGTTTCACAAAACGATGATGATTGGTTTTTTTCTTCTTCTGGTGACTCTTTGCGACTTTTTGAATGTGATATGAATGTTGGATGAAGTTTAAAAAACCGAAAGTGTACGAACGACAAATGGAATTGCGATGTGATGTGATGAAGACGACGACAACGACGAATGAGAAGGAAAAAAATACCGCACGCGAGACAATAATTTGTGTACGATTTGAATCAACGATGCGGTACAACTGATTGTTGTCGACCGTTTTTGGATTTCTGTATCCACATTGCCAATGTAACTAGCAGCAAGTGCCAGTGTTCTTGCTTGAGCCACGTAGTCGGGGCGATGTGCATGTGCGCGCAATACACACAGCTCATTCTCTCCATCTCTGTGTACTAGGGAGATTACACTGTTAAATCAACGCACATGATTTGTTTCGTAGTCGCTCCGGCTCTCTTCATAACTTCAATTCAATTCGTTGGAGTAAGAGCGGACGACGGTACCAACGACGACGACAACAACGGTTCGCAGCAGCGGCAGCAGCAGCAGACTACGTTGTGCGTGAGAATGTTCTCTGTGTCTGCATGGAAAAGTGCGTACCATCAATGAATGTTAATATCATTCGTTAGTCGTTCAAAATGTGAAACGACAATGAATGTTGTTCACCCATTACTCGCCTCGACTCAAACAAACAAATTGGACCAACGTTCAATGATTTTGAAACTGCATCCCATTACATACACCTCGATTTCTCCGCTATCTTTTTTGGCGCTCTGAAACAGAAAAACACACACACATGCTGCGAGAGTAAAACACTTGCAAAGCGTGAATGGTTAATGCTTACAGATGTCATTTCATGCATGGATCTCTCAATGAGTATTAATTTCGGCGATGGAAATGTGACTTCATCCTAGTTGAACACATTCACTACCTCGACAATTTTTCTGCATGTAGCGAACGAACACAAATTGCCAGCTTCTTCTCGCTGTTCAATGCGTGTTTTTGCTATTGTTTCTGTTGGAATAGCGTTCGCGCACACCAGTAATGGTACAGCAGCAGTGGGAATAGAATTCGACAACAACCGTTGCTATACAATATTTCGGTTAAATTCAGTGTAATCACACGCAATGGTAATGGCTGGTAGTAAGAATGAATATAAAAGGTGGCGGTGCAGGTATATGAAAATAAAAGGATTTTCACTACTGAATACCATTTTCGCCAAAACACACAGAGACAATAGCAAATAAATGGTTGCTCACTTCCGCATTCAAAATACTCAATTTAATACTTTGAAAAATCACCTAATCACCACGTCCCGTAACCAAATATGCTGTTCAATGGACTTTTTCTTGCCACATTTAGATTCGGTCTTGTTTCGACTTTGTTTCCCGTGTGAATCGAAAATTCTGCTGGGTTTCAAGGGGAGACGAATACACATTCTGCCGACCAAAATCGAATAATTCATTGCAATGTGTGTGGTATTACCTGAAAATTCCCATTTTGAATGTGATACATTTTCGGTCCGAACCAGTCAAAATTAATAACACTCGGCTCTATTACTTTTATTCATTCTGTCATGAAATGAAATTGCGAATGTTTCGCGAATTAGAAGTGAAACAGAGAGAGAGAGAAAATGGAACTTATGTAACGTTTCGTATGAATTATTGTGATGCGCTTATTGACTAGGCTATAAATTCCAACTATTTAATGTGTATGCAAAACACAAGATAAAGAGCCAGACACACACCAGCTCTTGTTGGTTGCTTCAGCGTACCGAAAATCCGAGTTTCAGTATGCTTCAGCCGGCGTGTGTGTGTTTCAGCGATTTGTGCAAATCCATCGAGTCATTCTTCGTGTGCTGTATTTGGTTGTCTTCTTTTTTGGCGGTTGTTGTATATAAATTGGCCAATCGGTATTCAGCTGGCGTTTTACATGTGTAAATGATACAGCCAAGTCAGTGGTGAAGTGGGATGCTTCACGTTTAGCTTTGGCTTTGCGCCGTTGTTTTCTCCTTCATTTTTTGGATGTGTTTCGTTTTTTTTATGTGTGTGTGTGTGTCGAAATCAGTTTTTTCATGTATCATGAGCTTATTCTTTGCAGAATTCTCTACCGGAGAGCGAGACAGAAAACGTTTGAAGCATAATTTTTTTTCTGCTTTGAGGGAATAATAAATTACTTTGGCATTAGCAACGACGGAATTCACACACGAACACTCAGCTCTGTAAGCATTCTACAGTAGTCATCTTCACGGAAATGTTTTGCATCGACGACCAATTCACATGTAATAAATGGCCGGTTCCACATCTGATCACAATTGCATTCACGCGCGTGTAAACAGATTCGCCTAACCTCCAGCCCAGGCCATGCGATATAATAGCGAGTTTAAGGGAGAGATGTGTTTACGTCTTCTTTTCTGTATACGTGTCATTTTCTCGTCGGTTTTAATGGTGTCACCATTTTTTTTTTTTGAGAAAAAATCCGAAGATTGAGTCTTTGTTCGAGCATACAGCTTTAAATTGTTTCATTTAAGCGGAATTGATGAAACCATTTCTATGAGGAGTTTACAAAGTTAATACTTTGTAGACGAACATAATTCAAAGAAACAAAAACTCAACAAGATTCGATACAAAAGAATAAAGCTTGAAAAGAAGTTATCGATTTTATCGTGATATTGATGAATTGTCAAGCAAAAAAAAATCGGAATAGATTAAAAGAAACTGAAGAAAATTGAACCTTCACAAGCAGCAAGCGTTTAAGATAAAGGTGCTCAAGCTGACTGAAGCGTTAAATAAAGGATGGTTTGTGTTTGCAACTATAGTTGTAAACGATGTATCGTTCACGTCTCACCGATAAAATGGCACACGCAAAAAAGTTGAAGACAAATAAATTTTTCTTGGAAAATCATTTGCTAAACGGTTATCACCAATTTCACACGCTCCTTTTGGTTGACACTTTGGATTTCGGGCGTTATTATATGAGGAAAATATTAAATGAGTGGAGCGCACGAACTCGCTTATATATGCCTTTGACATGGAGTGGAAATTGAATCGAGGAACAGCGACGAACAACGAATTCATGTTCATCTGTTTGGCACGGGTCAAATGGGATGATGCTAAAATGACAAAGCACCGAAAAAATATATCGATTTCAATATTCGAAAGCATTTTCTGTTATCGAAGCAGCTAAAAAAACAATAACCACCTTTTTTCCGATTATTCGCTTGATCCCTTTGCAATTGAGGAATGGAACCCTTTTCTCTCTCCCAACCTTTTCAACTGCCTCTGTCTATCTGGCTCATATGATTCACAGAAAACACTCAGAATAGCCAATTCGGTCAGTAGTCTGCATTCTCTCGACTTTTCTTTCCACACACACAATTGATTTTATTCCATAAAAATGCATGATTCTTGATTAGGCTAGACCTGGGTTTTATAACCCTTTATCTTGCACACATCGGCCTAAATCGTACATAAAAACGGCATCGAGCGTGTGCTGTACTCGTTTCTTTTTTAATAAATGTTAACCCTATCTTCAGAAAAATTGCCAACCCAATACATTTTCGCCTGGTTTCTTTTGTCTAATATTGGCGCTAAAAGACGAAGCTCGTCATCAGTAACTGCATCAATCGACCTGTGACACCATGAAAAAATTATTAAAACCAATCCAGCACATCGATAGAACCAACCAATGGAAGAAAGTATGTTGAAATTCTGCTCCAAGTCGGCATCCGTGTCAGTAGTCTTTTTTTCTCAAAGACGCTGACTAAAGAAAATTGTGACAATTTGCCGCCGAAGGATGCGCTCACTGCATTTTTAATGGAATTTTATCCACTTCATTCGTTTGATTTCCTTTTTCTCGTCGTTTTCTTTTCTTTTTACATAGCCTACGCCGTCGCCACTGCGCGTCTGAGAGTCATTCTTTTCTTTTGATAAGTCAATCTATGTCGTTGTGCCGATTTCTTGTTCATCGTTCATTTTACGAGAGAGAAAAAATGTGTGTGTGTGTGTGTGTGCGAGCGCGAAAGCTTGTCGCTTGCAATTGACTAAGATGACTTTGGTGTCACTTGAAATGATCTCATTAAAAATACTGAAGTAAGGTATTAAGAAAAATGATATCCGTTAAACGAACTATTCACCCACTGAAGCATCGTAACGAACATAAGTTTCTTTTTGTAAAAAAAAGAGAAGAAAAGAAAAAAATCGAACGCAGAGAATGAATGGAGACAGTGCGAGAAAAAACAAATCCAATAAACTTAATAAATCACCAACATCAGCTTAAGCACTTTGCACAGAGCGAGAGCGAGAGATACAAAGAGGACGAAATATGCGGTAAATTTGTTCGCACAACTTTTGTCTTCCTCTGATTAAGCCGATCAAAGTGACAAAGAAAAATTGTGGCGCTTATTTTGTGATCGCCTCCGCGCGCTTTCTGAAACTAAAGCCAGTAGCCATGTGATTGAAATGGCACAAACCGCAGCTGAAAAACTTATTTGCCGCGGGCGGGGATAATTTCGCCACACATTTCGCTTGGTTTTTTTTTGTGAAAATAAATTCGAAGAATTGAACCTGAACTTAGCAGGAAATTTGACAAATCGTAGCACTCGTTAGTGTTTGAGATTCGGATGGACAATTGGGAAAAATACAAACTTGACAAACTTCTAAGGATCATGTTGTCATGACAAAGGACAACTCCAATAATAAAAAAGACCACAGAGCTTCGCTTCGCTCCGCTCTGCGACCTTGAGTTTTAAGTTACTTGATCTATTTTGTTGTTTCACAACAAACTATTTTTTGGCGCACTACATGAAATGTATTTCATCAAAGGAACTTTGAAGTAATATATTTATTTGCAAAATGAATTACAAGATCTTGGTCTACCTTTGGTTTAAATTAGAATGAATCTAAAATCATTTTAATTCTGTTCAAGACTCGAAAAATATGATACGAAAAATTAATGTAATTTTTAAACAACATTTGATAATAAACATTTGATTGGCGCTTTGAGATACTGTGCACTTATTTGTCGTTACTGCACCTGTTTTAAATTAAATAAAAAATATGAGCATAAAATTCAAATTCACCATAATTCGTTTCATCACTCAAAAAGTATTAAGAAGAAAAAGAAGCAGATTAGTAGTTCTACATTTCATGTAGTAATTGTAAAGATGCAGCAACCACCGGAAGAATTAAATGAGTCACTGCTTTGATGAATGTCTCTGCTTCAGTGTTTTCGCTCGTCTCCTTTGTGAAATGCAATAATATAACCATCATAATTCACCAAAATAGTGTGTCGTTTAACTCCACAAGCGTCCCACAGACTCCGAAAACTATGGAATCTATGTATTATATCTATATTCATAATTTGTTTCTCAGAAATATTTGTTCGCATCGAGCTCAGTAATTCCATTTGTTGTTGTCATTGCCGTTTGTCAAAGAACACGCCAAAATTAAGAAAATTCCATCAAACAGTATATAAGAGCAGAAGCCGTTGAAGCCTTCAAAGAAAAAAAATGCTTGAAAGTGAAATATGAGAGAGAGAGAGCGAAATCAGCAAAAATGGGGAGCGAGAATGTTAATTTAAATATAATTGAATGCTTTTGAAAGTGGTGAAACAAAGTTAACCTGATTACAGCTTCCGTTTGGCTTGCAATCACAAAAGGGATTCATTGGTGTGGCATGTGCCTAGAATATTCCATTTTTTCGCTCCTATGTATATTTTTATATATATATTCCATTTACGAGAGTAGACGGTAGATTGCATGCCAATGCTTCCTCTTACACATTGGCATGGTTGTGTGTTCTGTGTTTGACGTTCGTGTTTGTGCATAAAAAATCGATCTATCAATTTTATGGGAAACAGCATGAATTTTAATGCCGACCAACCGAACGAACGAACAAGAGCAAGCAGAGGAAAGTGGCAAAAGTTTGATGGTGAGTGAATACAATTGATTAAATATGCAATGAATCTCAAAGAACACAAAATTGGTGAATTTCCTTTTTGACGCGCTCGAAAGAACATTCAACATCATTGGCATACATAAACGCATGGACCCACTCGTTTGTTGAACATGAACCAATTTCCTGTCGGTGTGAATGTGAAAGCGAGTCAATGCAGCCTATCTAATAAACAAACTCATACAGAAAAGGGTCGATGCAAGTATGTTTCCGTTGAACGATTACTATAACTAACCAAACAAACAATGGCATCATAATCGTTTACGTTGAGGCTTCTGAGCTTTTATTAATATGTCACTCATACGTACGAGTTGTTTATCTTTGCGCTGCTTTGCGAGCGTAGAACAGTAAAAATACTTATGTTATAAAAACTATTTGAGCGCACGAAAGACTCGGAGAACGATACGTCTATTTGAGGTCCGTGTGGCAGAAAACGGTGAAGCACCCAACTAAATAAACTTCTTTATTGACTTAAGTCAGACAAAGCACTCGCTTACTCGTTGAATAAATCGTTGCCAATATTTTATTGGCATAAGTACATCAATTATGTCAAAGCTACTCTACCGTCTTGTTGTTGGTTACAAAGTGAGTACACCACAAAAATAAAACTTATAATAATGATGAGCATAAGAGAGGAAGAAGAGGGGAGGTGACAAAAAAAGCGGTTGAAATTTTACGCGCAAACACCGATCGATATTTGGTTATTTAATTGAGTTTTCTTCATTAGCCCAACAGAGCCAAGTTGCAGCCACGAAAAGATGAATGAGTTGAATTTTGGGCAAAAAAAAAAAATTGCATTTAAAAACTTACTTGACTTTGTGCGATTCTTTCGCTTTCGCTTCACTTTTTTCTCTGTTAAATGCACTTGTTTGCTGAACCAAGTATTTTCATGTGTTTTCTTTAACTTACATGTGCTTTTTCTCATGCGTTTCGTGCTCGAAATTGAATGATGAAGTGAATGAGAGTGGATGTGGGAACAAATGCAACAACAATTTCGTGTAATTGTGTAATTTCTCGCAAACCCAATTCGACAAATTCAAACACTTTCCGTCTTTTGTGCAGCACTTTTGGCAACAAAATGGCTGCGGGTGGTTGGAAAAACGATGAAGAAAAAAAAACAGAATATTTACTTGTCAATGTACCAATTTAGTCCTCAATTCGGTGTGTTTGTGCATGTGTCGTCGTTCTCTGAACACAAAGAGGAAGAATGGAGCATTTTCTTAAATTTTGTAATGTGCCATGACATGGCATGCAGACGCATTTTTCAATTCAATCGAATTACGAAGAAAAGAAATGAAAAATTGCCAAACAAACAGTGTTCAACTCAAACAGAATAACTATTGAAAATGCATGCTGTTTGTTCAGCAACAAATTCGCTGCGAAATGGCATTTGCATTCAAGTGAAAAGTTTTGTAAAGTGCCAGATACAGCACACACTCTCTCACATTCACTCAATCTCCCATTTTATCTTTCTCTCGTTCTCTCGGAACCAAAACGGAATGCTGATTTTGTCTTCGTGAAAAGGACACTGCTTTTTATTCTATCTGCTCCTCCTCCTCCTTCTCCTTCTTCTTCTTCTCCTTCTTTTCGTTGCTCCAAGAACTAGCTCGATGAATGGCAAACGATAAAAAAGAGAAAGATCCATTAAATAACATTGGAAACGAGTGACAAATCGCATTTTTTCTATATTCAAATTGAGTAGCTCGTCTTTCATCGCACGCAAAAATGCGAAATGCTATTTGGCCACAATATTACAGCTTATTCATGATCAATCTGCAATTGATGTGCAACTTCCACCATTTGTCACAGTTATACAATTCGAATGGTGTGTGCTTGTGTGCTGTGTGCTGTACATTTCGATAGTATTGAGTACGAGTTATAAACAAAATTAGTTGTGCGAGAGCATTGGTTACCATGACCCAAAAAAATCGATGATTCTAATGTGTCCGATATTGTGTGAACTGTGTGTACTGGTTGCAGTCGTCCGATTTTCCAGCGCTTCAACCGAATTTTGCTCTCAAGAAAATGTGTTGCTATTTGGAAAATGTGTACGTTCATGTGTATCGACTTACGTTTGGGTAACAAGCACTAACAGTGATTTGTTCGTCGCGCATCCCACACAAAATGCCCCCTCCACCTCTCTCTTCTTCCACCCACGCATACAACAAAAAGTCTGACTGAGTGGTAAAAAAAATGTTCGCAACAAAACTCTTTGTGAACTTCTCAACTCGGCGAAAATCGACTGTGCGATCGACCCAAATCTTGTCCAAGGCCACAAAAATATCGAAAATATTGTTTCCTTCCCTCCAATCATCCATCTGCCGACATTCGACTTTCATTCACTTTTCCTTCGCTATCTTAAGCAGAACCAACGAAAAAAAGAAAGCGAAAAACAGCGCTGATGCCGGATGATTTATCGCTGAAATTTTTTTTTTTGTGTTGATCGAATTTTTCTCGCTTTATGTGGTCAATGGTCATTAAATAGGATTTTATGCGATGAAAAATTTTACATGACAACGCATCCATCCGAATTGAATGGAAACAAACATACGAAACGGATCGACTTCCGAAAGATTGATGTTCGCCGCAGAATCAAAACGAAAATTGGCCAAAGAAAAAGGCCGAATCAAACGTATGGCGACGATTCGTCAACGTCCGCACGGTTTTTCGATTGAATTTGAATTCGAAACGAAGGAACAATCCGTGAATACGATGGAAGGTTTCGCACGATTTCATACAAAATTACGGGGAAAAACAGCTTTGATTTGATTCAATCGAATTTTATCCAGTTTGATGCATGGTCGCTTTTTCGGAAACACAATTTGCGACACATTCATTAGATTGGAGACACCTTATTAATAATGTATTATTGTTTGTCGATCTCGTTTTTTTCTGTGCCGTATGTCTTCGGCAATTTCACGATTGATCCTTTCGGAAATGGTTTAGCATTGGATTAATGACGGTTGATGCTGGAAAACGTTGTAGGCAATTTCATGATTTCGAGCCGATTAGTTATGTGGGATTAGTGCGACCGTTTAAAACATTGGAATCGATGATGACTTATTATGGGCAATCCCAAGTATTTCATAAATTCCTCATCATCACGTCGATGTATAACATTTTTTCGACGCGCCGACAAACTTTTTTTTCCGTCATTTGACCCGGCTGGTTTGTATTCTTCGTTTGCAAATGTGAAATGCGAATAAAATGGGGTAAGGCATCGAACAAAGCGTAAAGACTGATTGATTGATGACTTCATTTCAACGGAAACGACAAGGCAGATAGCCGATAAATACCAATCAATATTACAACATTTTCGACCTATTTCTTGGTCAGAGTGACTCTCAGACAGCCGTCTTCATACTGTTGTAACTTGCGCAACGGAAACTTCGGCCGTTCGCATGAAATGCTATGCCATCCAATTAAAGAGGTATTCTGAGTGATTCGGCATGAAAAGTACGATTTGAGTTGAAAAGTTCTTGACATAAATGATGCATAAAATGCGCTCTTTAGTTTTTCGAAAAACTTCACCACCACTCTGTCCAATGACTGACTCTCGTCGTAATCCATGTGAAGCGAAGTTTATATTGTTGTTGTTTTTGTGTTGAACTAAAATCCAGTCGACACATAGAAATTATTTTAAAAGAACAAAAAGCAGAAAAAGAGCGAGAATACAAAGAAGAGACGAACATACACTGTGAGACCAAACGAGAGCGAGCAGGAGATGGAGGAACACAAAGTCTCAAAGTGTCAGCATTACAATTTTTGTGGATTAAAGTGTTCGTGACTTAGGTGAAAGGGAAATATTATGGTTTTGAGAGTTAAAAGAGTGTCTCGTCAATGGGCCACCCAAACAATTTACAGTGTCTCGGCTGGATTGTGATGCTCAAACATTTACACATCCTCGGAAAATCCCGACATAAGCCAACGGCTTTTACGAACGCAACCCTTTGTCGGTGTTACACTTGAATATTAAACATTTTTGTGCTGTGTGCGGTGGATGGAGACGAGGACGGTAAAGGTATACAAACGAGAAAAGTCCAATCCCCGACCGATAAAGTAGTTGCACTGTACAGATTATCAGCGTATTTTCGACGGCTCTTTACATTTCGGTTAATTTTTCACGATGAAAGATGGATTTGAATAGCTCCATGCTCTTTTTACATGGCAATAAAATATGAGTGCGTTGCAACAAAGGGATGAATTCTTGATTTTCATGCGGAATTCTGTTTTCCATACCAGAATAAGCTGTTGCAAAAGCGCCACACTCACACACAAGCGGGTGTCGGGAGTTGGTGTGTCGGTCACCGAGAGTGGGAGGGAGGTAGGAAAGAAAGTAAATTTTGATTTACCTTGTTAAATCCTTGGAGAATGATTTGTTTAACAAGTTCAACAACTGAATTTAATTTGGCTGATTCAGGTGAAAAGCTGTTGTATCCGCCGCTCCAACACCTTAATTGCGCTGAATTATAAGACTTTGTAAAATTCATTCAATCTTGTTTTTTGTGCAGTTAGCCTGCCATAATTCGGTCATTTTTCTAGAAATTTCCTTCTCTCTCATCGTAGCTCAAGACTGATTCACTTTTTTCTGAAATCGACTCGATTTATTCGCTTAGCAAATAAATAATCGTCAATAAATTTCAAGACCAACAAAAAACTGATCGGCAATAACACGTAAAAATGACAATCATAGAACTTCACCTTTTTAATTTCTGTGCCGTAATCATCAATTCGTTTGTTTATTCGCAATCATTCAAATTAACATTTTCATTTGTCAAAAACTTTTTGTTTCGTCTGTCCAAAGAAGAATCTTCCGAAGAAAAAAAACGTAAAGCAACGTTTTTTCCATGTTTTCAAAGTAAATTGCATTGAACATCTTTACTTGTGTTGGTTATAATAAGATAAAAAAAGAGCAAAGTCCAAAGAAATGAAAAATGGTGGCAGTGAAAGATTTAAAAATATAGCTACTAGTTCAAAAGTTGAGTGAGTGCATCATTTGTTACATTCAGCTGGATAAATCTCAAATTGATGTTCCGATTTGTGTGTTCTTTTCCCTGCGCCATTCGCCACAAAGGCAATTCCATTGATAGTACTTGAGTGTGCTTGGCTCGAGGTTGTTTTTTTCTCATCACATTTCCGAATGACCTAAGGGATTACATCGAAAAATGACGATGACGACGACGACAACGACGAGCTAAAGCAGAAAAGTAGGTGTAAATGAATGTCTATTGCCAAGCTATTGCAATCATTTGATTGAAAGTGTTTTTTTCCCCATTTTCGTCCGATATTGGAAAATGCAATTCAATCGATTTTGTCGGAATCGTCCATTGAGCAGCGCAATTTGAATGCAAACTCAGCCGTCTCCTTAACCCATTTTCTACCAGCGTTCGATTTTTCGAACAAAGGCCATCCCTTTTCACACAGACAGCACTATTGGATAACCCTTGTCCAATTTTCAGCCAATATATCAATCCATCCATATTTTCGGACAACTTCACTCATATTGTCTTATTTTTTGGCCAACCCCACTACTATTATACATACTATTGTACATTTGGCACTTGGAGGTAAATTAGTATGAAGTTGGCCACAAAATGAGACAATATGAGTGGAATTGTCCGAAAATATGGATGGATTGTCATATTGTCCGAAAAAGAGACACCTATTGGAAATTTTTCGTATCTGTGTATATCTCGACCTAGGGATAGGCAAGAATAACAGACATATACTCAAAAAGCAAGTGTTGAACATTATTTTTCAAAATGTGTAAGTCCTCTGGGCCTATGTTCAGGAGGTACTTAGGGAAGCCCAGGGTGGGTTTGGAGATAATAAAGAATCCCGGGCTAATGACCAATGTTCGAAAAATCGAACAAAAATTTTCCGGAGCATTTCTCAAACAACTACAAGACGAATTTTCCATCTGACATTTTTTTCATTTTTTCATGTCAAAATGACTCTAAATAGACTTATAGTTAATATTTTTAAATAAAGCATAACGGTTTTTGATTGATCACAACCTACAAAAATATGGTTATGGAAAAACTTCAAACAAAAATGTTCCATATGACAGTTTTTTTCGGAGTTTCCAGGGGAAAATTATGCTAGATAGACTATTGGTTACTTATTTCGAACCCACTTTTGCATCTTGGTAGAAAATGGGTTTAAAAAAACAGAGTGTTTGCATGTGTAAACAAGCAAGTGGGTCGAATAAAAGCATTGAAAGTGGATTCCACCTGAATCGCGATGTAAGCGATTCTGCACCCGAACCCATGGAAATACAATGGAAAAACAATTATAAATCAATTAACATGGAACGTTCTTGTCAACGTAATTATTCAAAGATGTAATTGCAACGATGATATGCTGTATACAATGTTGTTGTCGTTTGTGCCAATAATTAAAATTTCATTTACCAGCAGCACACCTAGGATACTACAGCGACACATAACACTGGATGAGTAATGCGTTGACATTTGCCTCTCTTTGGTTTCGCCCATTCTCTATACCATTCGCCGAAGAACATGTGCAAAATCCAGTGATGTGTCTCGCGACGAGAGCATCGTTTCGGTGTGTGAAAGAAAACTACAAGCAATTGATTTAGTGAATAGATGGCATATTATTATGCGCGTCGGTGTCTTAAATAAATTATTATCCAACACAATGATAAATACAGACACAAAGAATTAGGAACGGTTTAACAACGCCCGTAAATGTCAACTACGAAATGTGTTTTGTGGCACATAGCGAAAGAGACGAGCGAGCGAGCGATTCAAGACAGTATTAAAATAATGCGCATACTTTGACTGCGTGTTTTGCATTCCGTGAGAGATTGTTGCGTTGCAGGCACATGCTAGTGTGGCAGCTAGTGACTTTAAATGCCATACACTCCAAACATACTGTGCCAGAAGATTATATAGCCGTACGCATTATATCGAAAAGAATCGCGTATAACGACGTAAAATTTCAACGTCGAAAATATTTGCTGTCAATTTCAAAGTGGTAACTCAGACGCCACGTACCACCATGGCTTGCGAGAAAGCCAAACGAGCATTAAAAATCAAGTGATCTTTGTCATTACCGTGTAATTTACGATTCGCTAACAAAAAGACAATCACCTTTTTATCTGTACCTATACGCATGCCAAACCAAATAAACTATTAAATTCATTGAATCATAAAATGTTTAACGATACGAAACACTTTACATGGTGAAATGAGTTTTGCACACGCATGGCATGTGTGTGAGTATGTTTGATGCAATTTCATCCGGTTGACAGCGAGACAATGTGTCGACGAGGGGAAAGGAAATATTTGTAAAATGCCATAGCACACCTGCTAGAATGAAGTCAGAAGCGTGTAATCGCTACAAAGAAATAAATGCCGACCGTCAAATTGTCCATCGATTCCGGCGAAACTGACCGTAAATCAATACACATGAGCTCGAAGAATGCGTAGAAATCAAAGCGCAAGTCATAAGCATTGCAATCAATTCTACTCTGTTGTAATGGCATACAAAAATAAGATAAGTATTTTAATTACGAGCATCAACAGATAAATCAACACACACGCACCAGCATCTATTTCTCATTTAACCAAAATGAGTAGAGTGATTTTTTTTCATCTTTATTCATCGAATTGAGTGGCAAGTGCGTGCAAAGAATCATTTTTTATTCGATTTTTTTCCGCTTTGCAATCGCGATTTACTCTCTTTTTTTGTAAGTGTGTTGTCAGTCTGAATTAGAAGAAAAATAAATTATCTCCGCGTGGCAGTGTGTTTGCATTGAAAAATAGCCATGGAATAGAGAAACTCGAAACGAATGCGCAACATCGTATTCCATTTATAAAGTAGTAAACGAGATGCGATTGACGCTATGGCTATTTGGCCGCAGTAACACACGGTAGCAATCAATGGCAATAAAACAAGTTCTAAGCTCAGCGTAAGGATACGCACAACAACAACAACAACAGCAAAAAGCACGCACTTTATCTATGGTCACTGAAATGCAATTAAAACTAAATTAACTCTTTAATTGTTTTCTTTGTGATTTCGCAGTTTATTGCTGTTTGCATTGAGTATGTTTAAATTGCAAGCCGGCCGATCCATCTAAGCAAAGGTGTAGAATGTCGGAAGCTGATTGAAATAAGCAGATAATTCGTACTAAGCTACTGCTTAATGGTTTCTGTTCTTGGCTATGTCTGTTTCTTGTGCACGTTCGCCCCCATTCATTGTAATTCTTCATTGCAGCGAAGTGAAACGGGTCTGTCTCTCGATTCTTCCGAGTTTCAATTTCATTTTAAATCGTATTTAACATATTAAGTGGCGAAGTGATCGAGTTTTCACACTGATGAATTGATTCGATATCGTTCGAATAAAATCCGAGCAATTATACCATCAATTCGCCCATGTTCCAAGTTTTTAATTGCATCTTGGAACGCAAACCGACGCTCGGTTGTCGGTTTTGATTACCACTCATTTGCGGCAATTGCCGTTTCGGGCCTTTTTGTGCTTCGTCCAATCAAAGAAACCAGCAGCTACACAACACAAACACATACATACGTGGAATTTGCGTTTGTGAGCGCAATACCTTGGATTGTTGTGCATTAACACCAGCGCTAATTTTGAGCAAACTGAAACACACACACACACACAGAGAGAGAGAGAGAGAGAGAGAGAGAGAGAGAGAAAGAGAGAGAACGATTGATCAGTACGGAGCGATGAATGCAAATCGAACCGGTTGGTGTGGAGTTGTAAAAGCCACGAGACACATTCAACGTATGATATACGATCTGTTTTGTACGTGATTCACATTGCGACAAGTATATCTTGATAGACCGAAAATTTCAAAACGGCAACAATGTGTTTCGAACGACAGAAAGAGAGGCGGAAAATACAAAACGGCATAAATTGAATTTGATTCGAACAAAATTATCAACCAGCCCACTTTTGCTTGGTCGTGCACATTCTGTTAAGCAAAATGTATGTTCATTTACGACGGCATTCTTGTGCGAAATGAAATTGGAAATTTCCATTTAAAAACACACAATCCCACTATTGCAAGCGGACCTTTTTTTCCGTAACAACACTAGCCATTCAATTTTTCATGCATACATTTTTTTTATCTTTATCTCTTGATCTATCGATAAAAATAAATCCAAGTCGTCAGAGATTGTGCGTTCATTGCACGCTAGAGATACACTCGCATAATAAATGGTTGAATGAACGAACTGTGGCGTGGAATATATGCAAGATTGCAAACAAATTATAAGACGATGTCGGTGTTTTTTTCTTCTTCTCTGTACTTATATGCAAATGTGTACTGGAATGAGGGGGGAGGGATTGGCTAATTGCTTCGAGGCAAAATTAAATTGAAAAATATTCTCTCGTCGCAATCGATAATAATCGACGCAATTTTTCTATGCACCTTGTGCATATAAGGTCGATTGCATGGCGCATTACAATGTTGTCGAAGGTGCAACGAGAGTTGAGAGTTATTGTCAATTGGTAATTCCTCTGATGTAATGTGTAATTTCAGAAATTACTTCTTTTTCTCTTTGTACCCAGCATTTCCATTCATATCTAAACTTGCACTTTGTTTACGTGGAATGAAATTGAGAGAATGTTCAGGTTCACTCAAAGCGAGAGATACTTCTTTTTCATTCCAAGAATCAGAAATACTTATTAGCTACGAAAACTCTCGCAATGAACTTAATGTTAAGACTCTTTTGTTCCATTCACAAGTACAAAAATGTTCCCTTTGCATTCCACCAACTCAAATAGTATCTCTGTCTGTTGCTCGGTGCATTATTCATCATCTGAGAAAAATGAACAAATCGTTCTTTTTCTTTGCTCCATATAATTTGCATTGTTTGTGATTTGCGTGCGCGTGCACACTCTTTTCATCTCAATTAAAGCAACTACGCTGTGTATGAGAGCAAACTTAAAATGGAACTTCATTCCAAAGACTCAACATATTTACTATTCATTCATAAAGTTCAAGTTTTTGTCACTTTTCTGCTTTCTCAAACCGTGTGCGCGTTGAATTCGTTTCAGATAACTTTGAAGTTTTTACCGATGGCCAAAGAATTTTTTGTTGCTCGCTTCTGAATGAAGACTCTAATTCATACAAACAAAAATTGTGCATGCATGTGTGCCACATTGCCAGCCAACAGACACACGATGAAACTGGCTCATTAACTATGCATAGAATCATTAATAAGAGCTATTCAAATGAAGCTAATGAAGCAACTTTTCGACGGCAACATTTCATTATGATGAGTCTCGACCACACACACATGCCGAAGCAATGTGATGATGCTGATGTCAATTTGAATAGTTTGTGGCAAACAAAAAGAAACGCCACAAAAAAGCGTGAATATAACGAAGATAAATCAGTTTGGTGTCTGTGCATAAACTAACTTTATAACGAATATGCGCACTTCATTTCCATTTGGAATCAAGTAAAAAAAGCGAAAAAACGAACGCCGTTTGAAACATCATATTCATCGATTGCAAAAACAATGGCAAATGAATGGCGAATGGCATGACGCCAAAGCATAACCATATTTGACACTCACTTTTGATATTGTCAATGTGTAAATGTAAAGCTGTCGAAGTTTGCCATATCTCTGTTCCTTTCTCACTCTCTGGTGTGCAAACTTTGTTCAAATCTGTCGTCATCGTCACCTGAGATTTGAATATGTTCTTCGGAGTGGCACGTTGCCTGACAGCTGAATATACACACAAACTCACACACATATCGACACACCCGATACATATTTTCGAAAACAATTGAACACTAGTTTTGAATCGTTCTCATGACAGTTTGTCGTATGCTATTCATTTATTCATTCGAGTCTCGTTTGGCTGTGCCAATTGATAAGGCACAATTCATGTGACACGTTCAATTAACAAGACCACGCTGCGAAGCCAATACCATGCAAAAAAAAGCAACCGTACGCACTAAATAAGCATCAACTGGATCGTCGGCTCACAAGGTTTGTGCGTGTCGGTAAGTGGTAATAATGGGCCTGAAATTCGGCCGCGATTCGGGCAAAATATGCATCGGAATATGGTTAAATGTCAGTGCGTTTTCAGCAAATTTTCCCCTTCATTAGATCCATCGAAACCTTTGACGCTTTGGAATTTTGAAAACAAATAACCGTCTGCCTCCAGTTCGACTCATTGAACCGCTGTTTACAGTTCGTCTGTAAATTGCACTACACTGCATTGATACACACCGATTTCATCATACACACGAATATGTATATATATATAGAGAGAGGGAGAGGGAGAGAGAGAGAGAGAGAGGGAGAGAGAGAGAGAGAGAGAGAGAGAGCAGTCATACAATGCACTCGCAAACCATAATATCACCTAAATCACAATTTTCCACATTTAACTGCTCCATTTGAATTTTTATATCCACTTTCATTCGCTATTATGGTTATTGTTACTGATGCTGTCTAACAATTTTTGCTGGCGCTGTCTAGCAACGGATACTGCTGTTGTTGCTGTTGTTATTGCTGGTTGGGTTTTTTTTGCTCGCTCTTTGGCTTTTTCGGGTTACAATGTAAATTGTATGAAGACAAGCATGGAAATATCAATAAAACAAAATGGAAGCGCCAAAATAGCATTTTGTGTTGCGTTGCCATTTAATTTTCAGTAGTCATCATTGCTGGTTGTTTTGCCACTTGATAGCGTACGTGAGCAAATATTACAAGCATTGCCGAGCGGAAAACCCAACATAACAACGAACCAAATTTGGTACTTTATGTACGGAACTGTGGCTTTTCGGCAAATGACATGCATGCAGAATACAGCAGTCGCAAAGAAAATGCAAAAAGGGAGAATGACTAACATTTCAACCACATTTATGCCTGATTTTCCGAACATATCGACTTTTGGTGTTTTTACAACACGCGGCCGGTTTAATCGGATTAAAAACTATGTTTGTATCAATTTTTTTTTTCTTCTTTTCACCTCTGGCTGAAATATGATTGAGTTTAGTTTATCAAAATGCATAGAGATAGTTTTTTTTCTATCAAAGTAGAGCTTATAGTTTTAACGCTTTCAATTGTTCACTCATTTTTTCATGATTTTCCAAGTGTTTTTCATTCGTATTTTCAATAGATTTTTATGCACTAAACAAATATCCCGTTCAGAAATACTTTCCTAATTTCGATGAAACTTTATTAAAAGTTCTACATTTTAAGGGCCATCGACTCGCATCGAATCGTATTGAAAATGCCAAAAGCATTCGATTTTATAGGCGCGAAACTAAAATTTCATACATTTCAAGCTTTAGTCAGTAATTGTAATGGATTTGGTTGATGTTTCGGTATCGATCGAAATATTGTTTGAACGTATCGAAACGAAAAAACAAGTTTGGATGCATCAAAGTCAAAATCGAGTAAAATTCCCTTGGGTTTGGTTTATTCTCTCCCTTTTCTCTCTTCATTTTCAAAACGAAAAGAAGCGAGAGAATTGGAGAAACGTTCGGGATCCTTTCACCGCATCGAACGAATTGTATTCGATTAAAATGGATTATAACAATCATTAACAATTACATTCGAATGAGTTGCCGTTGCACATCTGTTGTTCATCAGAAAGTGTAAAATAATGGATTGAGTCTAGTTTTTTGAACTCTTACTCACTTTCTTGTCGTTTTCGTTCACTCAATTTTGTGCAATTTATATTTACCCTGGTTAAATGCAATCACATGCGATTTAAAGCAGCTTGGTTCTGTTCTCGAATACGAATTCTATTTATGTACACTGTGTTTTGAATGGTTTGTTTGGCAATGTTGACACAACTAAAATATACTCTCTATACGCTGCACTACCAATAATTTATTTAAATCCACATGGATATTTTATTAAGATCTATGGTGGAATGTATTGTCTTTAGATTTCATTGAATTGATTTTCACTCAATTTATCTACTCTCACCCACTACCTCTATTTTCCTCTCCATCTCTCTGCTTTGCCTTCGAAGATTGTTTTCTTCGGTTCGTTCGTTCGTTGGCATTTACACAACGTTCGCGCCAACATTTCACATTTATTGTTCAACATGTTCAGACAACCAATGACATTATTATTGCTATTATCCATCGGAAGGAATATCCGACACGCGCTCAATTTCTTGGATTCCATTATTCTTGGTTTCGGTCCTGGGCTCCACTCTTTCATTCTCGCACCCGTTCTCATTCTCGTTTTCGCTTTCTCTATCTTTCAATTCAAATCGATTTTCATTTCATTTGATTTCGTAGTATTTATCTAAAATGAACAATGTTCTATACATTCGTTGTATCGTTCGCCTTCCGATTACGATACACTGTGCGCTGCTGTGTGCATTGTGCAAATCCACGAATCGATCATTGAAGCGAGAAAAAAAACGAAAATATGTTCACGAGGAGAACAAAAACCAACCGAAGCGAGATTGTCTCTGATTTATCATTTTATTCACATTTCAATGCATTTTCTCTTTCTCCCAAAGCCAGTAGCGTATTTATACTTTCTATGTCGTTTTCGAAGCGAAATCTTTTTGGTTATTTTTTATTCTGCTTCGTGCTTTTGCGAGTTTGCTCTTCATTTTTGCGAAACATTAAAGTAAGTATTGTAGTTTTATTCCAATTCATTTTTTTTTCTTCCTCTCTTTCTTTCTCTCGACGTCGATAGGAATAACAAGCAGTATGGTCGATTGGAAACGTGCTTTTATGATAGAAATCGATTGAAAAATGTTCGATGCATTTTTCAATCCAGAAATCTCTGCTTGAGTAATTAATTCGATGAAAGCGAGCCATTCCATATGAATGCTGACTGGAATATTAAGAAGGGTGGTCGCATACACGCGACCATTAGCCATGTAAATACTCTGCGTGCGGCTGCATTTAGTGTAATCAAATAAATTGATTGGCATTATTCCATTTTCAGAAATGTAAAACGACGAGCATTATTGCAACCGGGAGATCATTAGACGGAAACAGATGTAAGTCGCCGTACGTGATCACTAAAATCCGGCCATTCTCATGCGCTTTGTTTCATTTTGATCGGCTTACAATGTGTTTCGTTGTGCCGTTTTTTTTTTTGTAAATCTCTTGTGTGCATTTATGCCAAAATCTGCATTCAACTGCCAGCATGAAACGTCTGCATCGTTGTCGTTGTCTGCATATTGTCAAACGAGCCATTTAAAGGGCTTGGGAAAAAGTGCAACCATTAAAAACAATCAAAATATAATGCCCCATTCAGTCAGTGTTCATAATGTGGATCCACATTGCAACGGGTGCGGAAAAAAATTGTGCATTGGCTGAGCGAACATACGAAAAATCGGTGCATCAAACATACACAAACTCTATTATTCCGTTGGAGTCAGCATGTGCTCACAGCTTCACATATTTACATTCAATTCACATTTCAATATCCAGTTCATCTAACAGTAATCACATAAGATGCTTGCAATCCTCAGCAACATGCAATCTGCGTTTTGAATTTTCTAACTACCATTCGCATTCGAACAATGGCTGCTGCTAGCTCATACTGTAACAACATCGCTTTTTTCCTCCTCGAAAAATTCAATAAAAAGATTCATTGGTTCGATAATAATCTGTTCGGTTGAAGTTTCACTTGCAATTGATTTTTTTTGGCTTTGCCAGTTCAATTCGTCGAAAAATCTGAAGAGAAACGACGAAAATAACAGAAAATGACGGAGATTTCAAAACTCGTGACCGTTCAATAGCCATAATAATGGTTGGAAAATGTGTGCTTAAAGTCTCACCTTGTTAGGTGAGAGGATATGGTCTGGAAATGAGCGTAATCTAAGTTGATAGAGAAAGAAAACGTTCGGACGAGTCAAAAACACACGACGAAAGAACGTTTTATAAGGAAAGTTCAAGTTTTTAATCAAATTTATCTGGCATGACTTTGAAAACACTTTTACCAAAAACTTATAACTTATTTTCCATTCTCTTTCTCTTTCCCTTTCTTTCTCTCTCTCTCTCCCTTTCTCCTTCTGTCTTTCTCTCTTTTCTCTCTCGTATGTTTTATACGTTTTTCCCGCTTATTGGCTTCAGTATCTACTCGACATTCAACTTTCTTCATAACGATTACTTTTGTAATGTGGTATGGTAACAGGGATGGTGATGGTAGTGGTGGTGGTCGTTGTTGTGAACTGCATTTTCCTACGGCGTTGAAACAATA
Source organism: Sitodiplosis mosellana (assembly GCF_009176505.1). Lineage (NCBI taxonomy): Eukaryota > Metazoa > Arthropoda > Insecta > Diptera > Cecidomyiidae > Sitodiplosis > Sitodiplosis mosellana. The sequence goes on along the minus strand of NW_022595247.1, from coordinate 397,617 downwards.
AAATGAATCGTTGAATAAACGACAACGTATTCTCATTGATTTTGCAATTATTTCGCATGTAGTCTTGATGTTAGGCATTATCTGAAGTTTTGCGCAATTCCGAAGCAAAACACGATTCCAACTTTGAGTCAAGGTCTTTGGTTGCGGGTGAAAACACGAAAACCACAATCGCTGAACGCAATGAAAGGGAAACTTGGAACGTTGCTTAACTTTTATTATATGCCTGCAAGGCATTTGCGTTCAACTTTTCTTCAACAATGATAAAGAATGTAGATCACTTGATTCACCACACATTGTCATAGAAAATGTATTCTCTTGCATTTCTTTCAAATCGAGTCGAGTTGTTTCAATTCGATCGCATAAACTCGAAACCATAAAACTTTGGTCAAATTGTTTTCGACATTTTTTTTCCATCTCCTCGATAGTTCTTCTGATTATTATTGTTTGTCACCCAACTAAAACTATATTTCGTGTGATTTGTTACGACATTTATTTATTTTAAAAAGTGAAAACAAGTTTATTGCAAAATTCACAACTGAAAAATTGATATGTGAATCGAAAATACACCATTATAACCTATGGAAATGTAACATTTTAGACTATAATCTTTTCGATTCACATATCAATTTTTCAGTTGTGTATCTAGGGTTCAGTGTGTTCCAAAACAAAGCGTCTAACATGATTTAGTGCAGTCTTTAATCATTCAGAGTGGCCGATGGCCATCAAAATGATTTTAGGCAATTTAGTACATTTTAGTTCATTTTAGTACATTTTTAGTACTATTTTAGTACTTTTAGCACTTTATCTGCAAAGCTCTTAGGCAGTACTACAAAGTTGCTCCAGACACCATTGCTCTATTTCGATCAGTTGAGGAGTTATTGGAATTCAAAAAATGCTCAAAAATGTTGTTTGGTAGCCAAATTTGATTTTCAGCCAATAAAGTGGACTGGATGTGGTTTTTTCGAGTTCATGTGTTCTAGAGAGTTGTTTAATTTTTCTCTGGCTATAATTTGGACAAAGAAAAAGGGGTGAAAAAAATGTATTCCCCGCGAGTTATGGTGGAAAAACTGAAAAAATTTAGCATTTTTCGGACATTTTGCCCACTTGTATCCACCAAATGTGATTATTTTGATGAATCGTTATAAAAATAATGAACAATGTTAAGAATTGAAAATAAAGCGAAGTCAAGCCGAAACATACGATAATTTCTATGAAAATGAGTCTAATTTTGATGATTTTATTGATTTTCCGACAATTCCCAACATCTCCAACTACATAGATTTTCTGATTTGTGTGGATGCAATATAAATCGCTTTAAAAGGTTTGCACTTTTTTTTTTCATTGATCCACGTAATCCAAGCTAGTGCTGCTATTAATTTTCCAAAATAGCGTACACTGAGCAGCGCCCTACAATATGACCGTTATTGGCTGCATAATAAAATAAATGGTCAAGTCATACTCATTCGATGGCGATGGCGGTGGCGGTGACGACGGCGGCGGCGGCGGAGAAGGAGAAAATCAGAACCTTTCGCTCAACAACTATCCAAGGAGAAAATGGAATTTGACAACACAAACGGAAGCACAACGATGATTTATTGTGACAGCCCATCGATTCATAGAGATATTTTTATCGAATGAATGAAAAAAAAACATTCTTCAATATATTTTACATTGAAACGATTATATTCGACATAATCACCTACTTTTGATGGAGCGCGTGTGTGATTTGGTTGACAACGCCTTTGACGCTGATATTGCGTTTAGGCAAAAAAAAGTTTCTTTTTTCTGCTTCCCGGAATAAGTTGATGATTCTTTACGACTCTACACATGCATAAACTTTTGCAAAGTATCTGCAAAGTTTCAATAAAAGTTAATAAAAAATGCAAGAGTCGAATTCAGATATTTTTTTCCTAAGGGGACAGATCATAATGACGACGTTGGTGGAACGTTGAGATATAGATAAGTGTGTGTGTGTGTTTTCGGTGCGTTTAAAATGTCCTTTGATTTTATCCCTTGGAATGTTGTCATGTGGAAAAGTTCTGCTTTGGGCCAAAAACTTGGCTATTTGATTTAAGAGCCGGCATTTTTGCTGTGTGCTTGAGCTCATGACTTTCAATAAATTTGTCAGTTTCACATTGGGAAATCGGAAATTGGGTCATAAAATCGATTGCGAGAAGAAAAAAACCAACGAAATCCAAGCAAAAATAATCGAACATTGAGTGGTCTTTTGATTGTTACGACCGAGTTACTCTTTATTCAATTGAATTCGGTTTAATTCGAAAATAATTGAAATGAAATGGAATCGTGCATCCATCGTCGTTTGACTTATCCAAGAGTTTACAGTGTATATATTTGTTGTTTGCGTCGTCTCAATGTTAATCTGCTTACCAAATTGTATTAAATAGTCACGTATGATTCACGTGCACTTCACGAGAATCAAGACAAAGATCGATGCGTTTTCATGTGGCATTCAATCACCAAACTAATAACATCTCGTTTACCATACTGTTAACTGTAATCGAGATGTTGTCATCGTTTCCAATTCAACGAACGCAAACTCATGTCGGACGAATTCATAAAAGAGTACATCTCAAATTTCTTATTTTGGAACTAATTTTTCTCGACTCAAAAAGAAATTTATGGAAAGAGAATTCGGACACAATTTGTGCACTGGACCTCAGAAAAACACGTTGTTTGTCTTGAATGAGAATTTTCCTTGACTCAATCAAATTAGATTCCACATTTCGATTTTGGAATATTACGAGTTGTTATTTTCCCAAGTCATATTTAGAATTTCCATCAGCTTTGAAAAATGCCGTCAACGTTTCAATCCCTATTGAATCCCATTAAAGACAGACCGAATAATATTATTTGATTTGACTAAGTTTTTTTTTTCAGGTGGCGTAGCTTCACTTGTGTTTCATATATTGGGTGTGTGAATTAATAACCGGTTTTTCACGTCAGACTGTACCACTCACATATGCGCGATAGCATTTCAATGACATATATGTCATTTTGAACTGTTATTTGTCAGCTTTCTAAATCAGTCGGGAAAAATATTCTATCTTGTGTGCATCATTCCAACAATGCAAAATTTTGAAAATTGGAGAAAAAACGGCATTTGCGGTGGCTGTTTTTTTCACACGGAAAAACATTGAAAAAAAGATTATTCTTGTATCAGGTTGGCGCTGATTATCAACAATGGACCCTTCTCGATAGACTCATGCAGAAAAAACCATATTTTGATCGTTGCTCCTTATCATTATAGAAGGCGCCGCAATCGGTACCTCGAAAATGCTTGTTTTGCCATATATGCGTGGGTGGGAAAGATATGGTCTGTTATGCGAAGATGAAATCATATCAAAATGTCAGATTTGATCGTTCCCAACAATAACTAATCGTTATATATCAATTTGAGATCGCAGAATCGAAAAATTTGCTCATTGTCACAAAAAAGGAAAAACAAATTCAGAGACTTTTCAAACATCGAGACAAAAATTATTAAGAAGCAATTGAATAAGAACACGCACTCTGCCCCTGCTGTATACTCCAGACATTGCCCTCTTCTTACTACCATTGGTTTCAGACAATTCAAAATCACCTAAGTGGAGAACGGTTCACTTATTTTCAAAAAAGTCAAAAAATGGGTTAATTCATTTATGACGTCAAAAGTACCGTTTTTTTTTCGAGATGTTATCTGTAAATCGCCTGGAATATAGGCAAAGAATGTCGCTTCCGATGGACAATACTTTGAATAAAATATATTGTATCGTTTTCTTTAAATGAAGATTCAAATTTCACAAAAAATGGTTTTTAATTCACACACCCAATACATAACAACAACAACACATAATTCAAGACGACCAAAATGAACTGGACGCATTCGAATCGTGAACTCGCAAAAACGTTCCACCAATCATTTTAATTGAATTCGTTTTCTGTAAAGGCTTTTGCGTGGTCAAAGGACTGCATCTGATGACAGAAATTCGCTTCGCAAGTTGTGAATCGCAACTATGTTCGGAAAGAGAAAGTTTTTCGGATAATGTTCTTTTATCCTTTGAAAAAATTGAATTTCATCCCGGAGCAGAACGACAGGAGTTTTGAAAAAAAAAAACTAAAATAAAATCGTTTGAATTGGAAACATGTTTATCCATTTTCCGTTTGTGTCATTTTATCTCGGTTCATCGAAATGTGTTTTTCTATTTGTTTGGCCATTCTTTTTGACACAATTGTGTGTGTTTGGATTGTAAAAGTCACAACAAGGATTTCGCATTGTTTTCTCCCGGAAAATGCCATGCCTGAAACTGAATAACAAAGACCATAATCCATTTGTTGTTGAGTTTATTTCTAGCCGAAAAATGTTGTGCTTTCTTGAACTTAAACAAAAAACAATATCTCTGTGTCGTCGAAATAGTGCTTCCTGTATGCAATACTATGTGCCATGTGTGTAAATAAATTTGGATAATTGTGGAACTTTCTGTAGGTTTGTGTGTGTCTCTGTGAAAATCCGTTTTCGACAAAACCCAAAGCAAATGCAACAACGAATATAATTAAAAGAAAATGATTGTGTTTTTTCTTTCCGAAAACCAAGGCACACCAACCAGAGAAATACAGTATTATCAAATTATGTGCCTTGGTCCATACTCCATACTTCGTTTACTTCGTTCTTTATCATTTGGGCTCCTGCAAAATGAACTGAATTGATAGTTGTTGGATAGTGGTGAAAATGTTCACTTTTCCATTTATGGACTGATGTTGATACTTCGTGTGGCTTGTCCAGGCAACACTATCGAAAGCATTTTGTCGTTTCGCATGGTCTGTGATGTGTAACATTTGTACACATACATGCATGGCTCTCGCACACGGCAAGCGTTATCTTTCATTGTCATTTATTATTTATCGTTGATTATAATCAGTTGCATTCGAATTACTGCATACGTCGACCATTTGCCACAGTAGATAAGGATATTTGCTTTGAGTGTTTGTGTATGTGTATGTGTTATCCTTGGATGTGATTGATGTAGTTGCGTGTTGTAAATCGCAATCGAAATGTTACACAGTGGGCCAATGTACTGTTATCCACCCGAAATTGCTTTCTATTTTTTGCCGACTGAAATGTACAAAAGAAAACGAAGCATTTTCGGGAGGAAAATTGCACGAAAATGTAATCAGTGTGTGGCAATTTTCAGTAAACTTCATTTTCTGAAATCTTTTTCTTCTGATGGAATTCTTCAGAGATCTCTTTCTCTCTCTCTCTCTCTCTCTCTCTCTCTCTCTCTCTCTCTCTCTCGGTTTGATTTGAATTATTCGTCGAGAGTGAATATACAAATATTAGTGTGCACTGTGTGCCATTCCGCTCGAAACTTTGCAAATATTTAAATTTTCTTTACTGAATAATTCATGCCACCGTCATATGGAAGCCGCCGATCAATTGCACATATGAAGCCAGTTATGGCATTACTACACAAATACGAAGAATGGAATTGACTTTAGCGAAACGACATTTTTAGTCATATTTATCGGAGCGAACGTATGTTTTCTCCGCATTGAACATGCACCACACGACATATCGATGTCGAAATGGCACTACAAGCACACTTTACTCTTCTTTTTTCTTCGTTCGTCGAATAGAAAACACAAATTCTATTTTTGTGAAATCAGAAAAAAAGAGGGTGAGAGAGAGAGAAAATAAAAAGAGGAAAAGGCGAAAGAGAAAGAGAGAAAAGGAAGTGGGGAAAAAATCTAAATCTCTTGTAATGCCGACAATCTATCGCTTATGGCACTTTGTGCCATATACTTGTGTACGATCTAAGTGAATTTATTTGAATTCGAAAGTGTGATTTGGCCTTATCTACATTTTCACATGGTGAACGATAATCGACGCATCTATACCGTTTGTTGAATTTTACTCCGTTTGTCTATTCGAATGCGACAAAAAAAATGTTCGAATTTATGTGCATTTTATCATTGGGATAATATGAACCCACACATTTTATTCTCTATCAACGCTCGAGAAAATCGATGTTCAACCATGTTAGGCCTGTTTTGTCCGATTTTTTTTTATTCCCTGTACTTGACTTTGGGTTTAACTCAATAGCAACTTTGGCGAAATATATAACAAAAATCGCCAAATTTATTCTGGTTTAAGCTTGTAAGATTTAGTGTTTTTGCTCCTATAATTGATGCGTTTGTCTCGTAAATTTTATTGATTATCATCGCATCTCATGTGCAGAATGGAAAAGTTCTGTTTTACTTGCGTTGAAAGTAGATGACAAGCTAGAAAATCATATCAAACAAAAAGTGCTTGCAGCCATATTCATGCTATCGAATTATTATTGCAACAGATGATGGAAAATAAACATGTCTCAGTGTCTCACAACATCTCACAATTTCTTGGAGACGCTACATTTGAACGCATATCTGAATTTTATGCTCATCGCAAGCAAAATCTGTTTCTAGACAAAATTCAAGTTCACACCCGTTAAAAGTTTGACGAGAGTGCGAAAATCACACTGACAATCATCAAGACCGCAGTTTATTTGACGAGAAAGATAATCTCCATGTTTTACAATAATTACAAGCGAAAATCATATAAATGTTAACCGATTTTGCTCATTCGCTTATCTCATAAAAGCGACAAATAAAGCGCTGAGTCAACGACTTGTTTATGTGTGTGTGTGTGTTTTGTCGATCAAAAACTTTTAAATCGAATCTGATCAAAACACAAGAAAAACCGATTAAAACTTCACAAAAGTAAATTGATTGTCGTCGTCGTCGTCGTCGTTGACGAAGTAGAAAAATCGGGTAGAATCAACAAAGTTCTTTTTGAATCTTACAAGAGAATTTTTAAATATAGTTCGTCGAGTTGTCCTGAAGGAAATTCTTCGTTCTATCTACAACGACACGGAAGTGAAAACCACAAACTCATTACAATTTCACATCGTACGGTTTTGTGAACGTTCAATTGAATTTCCTCGGTTTCCTCATAGACTTGCTTTGATTTTTCGATCTTTTTTTTGTTGTTGTATCTATTCCATTGACAAACAAAGACTTCGATCAAATACACTGCCATTCACACACACAATTCCATTAATTTTATTGAGATACCAAGTAGCGATAGCGATATTCGGAAACATGAATGAACAAGGCAAACGTTGTACGTCGTAACCGCTTGTAAATGTGAAATTGATATTGTTTGTGCCAAAATTGTGTTTCGGAACAAATATCGACATAAAATGTAATTATGCCATTGTAAATAGAGTAAACATTTGAATTATGTATCAAACGATGAGCGCACAAATTCACAAATAAAACCGAGTAAGTTTGATGGTATCACGTGAGTCGATTGAATCGACTGTTAATTGATACCGAAATCACAATGAGTTTTCTATTGAGCCATCGTCTAAAGCCGCAACAATTTGCACATCCCATTCGTGCTGTGTGGTATTGGAAGCGTGTTAAATTGCCCTTGAAACAGAAAACGTTTTTGAACACTTCAAATGAATTAATGACGATTATTTAATGATGATGACATCAGACATTCCGTGTGACTGCATATCGAGCTGAGCTATTTACAAATAGCTGGCTGTTTGGTACATTTTGATTTTGTGACTATCGAGCCATGCAAATTCATGTGAGATGATAAATTTGGGACACCTTTTTCCATCCTTTCCATGAATTTTTGTCATAAATTTATCATCTCACATGAATTTACATGGTTCGATAGTCACAAAACCAAAATGTACCCAACAGCCAGCTATTTGTAAATAGCTCAGCTCAATATGCAGCCATACGAAATGTCTGGATGACATTCGAGTTTCGGTTGGGTGGTTGTTTTTTTTATCACTTTTTTGCGTCGCATTTCAAAACCGATTTTTTCGGAGATTTTTCGAATAAAGAAATTTTGTATATGCTCGCACCCGGAACAACCATGCGGATGCCGTCGAATCGGAAAGATAAAAATGTTGCCACACTCATGACTATTAATCATCAGTTCATTTGCAAATATCCACTTTAATTTCATTCGCATCGTGTGCGATTCGTTTTTTTTGGCATTTTTTGTACGAAATGATTTTACATTCCATTAAATTTATGGAATGTCAAATGCTTGCGGTTGCTTTTGATCGGCTCATTTCACAAGTAAATCTTTCCCGTTAAAGGTGCTGTTTGATGTTCGGCACACACCCATACAAAATCAAACAAATAAACAGGATCGATACGTTTAAAAAATGTACTTTATTGAATTTGAAAAACGGCAGAAAAAAACATATTCGGAAAAAATTCCATTCGTACAGCGATAATTTGTGACTACGAAATTGGTTAACTTTTCAATTCTATGGGCGCTGCCATATTGAAAATTTACGTGCGATATGGTGCACGCGCTCAATAGTTCCACTTATTTTAATAAGGAATCTCTATAGGTGGCGCTGCCACATCGTCATTGACATCGAGTCAAATATTGTCAAATATAATAACATTCTTTATATAGGCTTTTATCGCAGTACGATTCCATTTGCCGCCGGATCGATTCCTTTCATTCCTCTCTCCCTCTACAAACAAATCATTTCAACGATTTATTGAAAAATTACGCGCTACTTGTTGTACATGACATCTGTATTACGAGTCAAAGCACCTCAGTAGTTCACTTGGTTTTGGAGTACGAGAAAAAGAAATCCATGAAAATCCTAAGCTCACAACAAAATGTGTGCAATGCATCCGCTCGGGAAAATCACAAGAAAACCGCTTTGATGTTTTATTTTTGCTGTTCTCTTGGCGACACACATACAATTGTTCCGAATGGAATGACTATGATTGTGTACGGACCGTTGAATGCCATGGGAAAAGCATTTATACCATATCCCCGACGAGAATGTACTTTTAAAGCGTATTCGATGTCGATTTGCTAGACTGAACTTGAATGGAGAATGGCCAATCAAATGCAGACACCGTGGAATAGTTAGTAACGGGGCTCATACAGGCTTTGTTATGCGCTAAATCCATCACGCTGAATAAATTCATGCGATGAATTTATGCGATAAATGTGATGCGCTCGCTTTGCGGTGAACGAAGTCTATTGCTCTTCAGTTGTTCACGCATGAACGTTCATGCTTTGCAGTGAACGCATCGCTAAGCGGTAGTGAAGAGCAACAGACCTCGTTCACCGCAAAGCGAGCGCATCACATTTTTCGCATAAATCTATCGCATGAATTTATTCAGCGTGATGGATTTAGCGCATAACAAAGCCTTGGCACATATATAAGCGCCGAAAATCTTTATTTCCAAGAAATACAAACAGTAAGCAAAGGAAATAATGTCTTTGCTTTTTCTGTGACACGAGCATAAATTAAAATTCCGGAAACAGCCATTTCGTACTTTATCCAAAACAGCTGCAGACGGTAGCTTCCTGGAGTTACGACTGACATGAATTTGTCGAATTTTTCCATATCCAGTGGATATCCTTTCATTTGATAATGAAATCTTTTCGAAAGTGGACAGTGTGCATAATACTTATCTCCGGTATATTTTCCCATTTCTGAAAAAAAAAAAACTTTTACTTTTCCATACACAACGTGTCAAGGGAAAGTATAGGAATTGGTCCCGAAAACTTTTTTCGCAAAATTAGCTTAGATCATCATAAAAACTCATGAAACGCGTAGAAAACCACTTTTTGAGACACTTTTCCGTTCGTGTGCCGTCGTCGTCGTCGTCGTCGTTGTCGTAGCAGTTTTTTTACACGATAACTCAAAAAATAATTGAGATAATCCAAATCTGAAAGTCCCAAAAGTTGTGTATCCAATAAACTTAGTTTAAGTTCGAAGATGAACCATTTTCGATTTATTCCTGGGGTACTTTCCCTGAGAAAAACCTAAAAAAATGACACTTTTGTATGGGAGGTACCGAAAACTGCGCATTTTTATGTGACAATCCAAACGGTCAATCAGGCTACCTTTGCATTTCAGTTCAAAAGAACTCGGTAACGTATTCCAAAACAAACACACACGTAGCCTATGTGTCAATTGTCGCATTGACGTGTGCTGTAGAGAAAAAAAATTGCGACACACACAAGAACAGTTAACGGTGATGTGTGAATGTATTGAAGATATTGAAATGTTTTTGAAGTAGACATCTTGCCTTTCGTGCGTAAAACCTTACAAATCATTATTATTATTTTTTTCAATTTTGATCGCGAAGAAATAATTTTGGAATAAATTTTTTATATCAAAGTACTCTGTTGGCACAAGGAATAAAACAAGCTATGTTGATTTGAAATCGAGTAAATTCCGTACAGTCTAGTGCGCACAGTAGTTGATTTTGAACAATTTGTTATTCCAATCGGTTTTTTGTGGTATGACGACATTGTATCTTTTGTCGAATATATGTGTCGCTGAGAATAAAAATGGGAATACAGATCTGTTATATTAGAAACAGTATTAGCTCATGTTACACTCGCGTTGGATGGAAATTCATGTAACGTTTTTAGGGACAAATTTTTCATGTTCATTTGTTGCTGTAACAGATCTGTATTCCCATTTTTATTTTCAGCGACACATATACATCGTTTTAATATGATCACACGCACCTGCTATAGTGCGGTGTTGATCATATAGAGATTTTAGTATGTTTGTGTTTTTTGCGTATCTGTACTGTGCATCAGTGATGCACCTTCGTAGCCTGTACGCGGTGTTTTTGGCCTCAGCTTCGATATATTTCTCTAGCTTAGGGGAGCTCATTATTTTTTTATATTATTAGTGCTTCCATTGTCGCTTGTGGAGTGGTGCTCATGGCTCCTGTAATGGCCAGGCTCGCTACTCATTGCAAGTGGCTCAGTTTACCTCTGGTGGCGTTCGTGCCAGTTCGATAGCTGATCTGCAACAACAACTGAGGCACTTACCCAAACGACATTCTATGTGTTTCGACCAGTTTAGCTTTGAATCCAGCACAACACCGAGGTATTTTGCATGATCTTTTAAGGCGATTTCGCTGTTAAAGATTCTCGGATTCCTGAAGCTGGTCAGGTCATTTTATCAAAATCGACCAGTTGAAGTTTCATACCAGCCCATAAAGGCAGAATGTACACTACGGCGCTTTGCAGCCAGTGTTTTGCACCTGGTGTTGAGCAGCGCACGCGCATAACTCCACGGAAGAATGTATTTTCGTCAAAAGTCGGGATTTGATTCTTGTGTTTCAACGATTCTACCAAAAAGCTGTTTATTGTTGCGTACACTTTTTTATAATTGTCCTTAGACATTGGCTTCAATATACCTAGGACAGGCATATCGATGATCGCTAACAGCAAATTAGCGTCTTTTACCGCGCCCGCCTTAGGGGTTGGTGGCAGCTGATTTTGGTTAACACTCACGTTACGTGTGTTTGGTGGTGCTACCGCGCTTGATTGTGAGCTCTTTTTTGCGAATTTCGAGTTTCGCGTTACGTTAGGTGGGGTTTCACCTTTTGTGCGTGTTTGTTTTGACGAACCGATGTCGGTCTGGAGCGACTGTTCACTTTTGGCATTATTGAGCAGTCTGTTTTGGACCGTTCTAGCCCGCCGCTCCAAGAACTGCCTATTTTTTTGCCGCCTCTGCGTGAACGTTTGTTTTTATTTGGTGGTTCAACGTCAGCATTTCCGCTTGCTACAGCACCGCTTTTGTTTGCCACCGTTGTGTTGGCTGGGCCAACATCGGCCGGTCTGGTTATCTGGCGGTGTGTGTGTGCAGCGTTGCTTGCGTTTTCCACCGAATGCGTGTGCGAATTGCTTGTCATATCAGCACTAGCCGTGGCTGTGCTTGAAGTGCTAGCATTTCGTGTGGTTGTTTTTTTATTGCACCAGTGTTTGTGGTTTTTTTCAATATTGAGTTGTTGATTCATTGCCACAGTAATGAATTCATTCAGCGTGGTTGTTTTTTCACGTTTCGGTGTTGAATTTTTAGTCGAATTAGCACTACCGTGAGGTGTGCTATTTAGTTTTGACGGTTTAATTATCCCGCCGATTGAACCGCGTGTGCTTGCGAGAAATTTTTCGCAGCATTCGTGATATTTGGTGTTTCGGTTTGTTTTGATGGCGAGCGTAGAATAGCGTACTCGTCTGAAGTTGCTATTTCGCTCAGACCATCAAGTTCCACGTCTGCTTTTTTCCATCTCTTCGATAAGAGATGGCGCTGTTGAGAGTGAGCGGTCGGACGACATGAACCGATAATGTTTGGTTATGTCACTAAATCCACTTGCTTCACCGCACAACACTAGCACAACACAAACATGGAAACACGAAATTACACAAAAAAATTTTGATCCCACGGTGTTGGCGTGGTTTGGTTTAGTGAATTAAACAGTTTTTCTAAATTTTAACGATGTTTTTTGCCTTGTTTGGCCCTTTTTTCTTTCATTTGCTACGAGCGTAATGTTGCTCTGTCAAATGTTAAAATACTACTCCAGATATTTCCTGATTTTGTGATTTAGAAAAAAACATCCTGATTTTCCCGATTTTTCGACGACGATTTCCCGATATTTGCCAAAATATCGATGGGGGGTCTAGTGATAGTTAATTCAAGAATATACGGAATCATATTTACTTTACTTCACTTAATAAGGCGTATACGTCGAAAGAAACATTAGAGAACCTCATACAAAACCAAAGTCGTACTTAGTAACTTTTTTCATAGAGATATAGAACGCTTCTCAACTATTTCCAAATTCCAATGAATGTATCAACATGATAGATGTCTCAGACCTGTTCCAGGCATCTCAAATTTACAGACAAACGTTATATGTATGAACTACAAATTGAGTAATGATATGATAATAAAATAAAACAACAACGTTGTGCTGATGAATCAGTATTTTGTATTTATTTTTTGTTTTCAAATTGATGGATTTCAATTGTATGGGTGAGATTAAGAGTAGAGTATTTTTTTCGGATTTATATTTTTAAAAAGTCGAGTATGTTTTTCAGTGATTTCGATTTAAGAAAAAGAGAGCAAGTTTCTTTCGACTTAAAAATAATTAGAGAAGAGTAAGTATTTTGACTGCTTGTTGTTCAAATGCTACGAATGCGTGCGAATGCGTGCGAATGCGAATGCGAATGCGAATGCAACCATTCAATGTACATATTTTAATACAAGCATTCGCGAATGGTACGAATGGCACTGCAAATGAGTGTGCTATTCAAATGAGTAGCATTGCGAATGCACGAATGCAACTACAACTGAACGACATTATTCAAAACAATTGTCAAAACAGTGCAAATTCAAGTCGTTAAAATGGTAAACAGAACATTATTGAGGCTAATTTAATATAAAAATTATATCATAAATTTAATTTTTGGGCCTCGAAAAACATTTTTCTGAATTAGAGAAATTTTCCAATAATACAATTCCAGTTGATATCAAAATAATTCTAGCAGACAATGTATTTGGCTAATGTCAGCTAGCTAACTGAAAACATTCTGGCTGACTCAGCGGCTGAATTCTATGCGTTGCGTTTTTTCATCACAATCTGTAGTACAGAAATCATATATATGGATATTTTTGTTTTTTTCATGTACCGTTATTTGTCAACAAGTCTGCCTATGCCACTGAACATAGTATACAGCCCATTAGAAATGTAAAATTTTCGCCATTTATTTTTACATTGCCAATACATTAGTTATGGGGATTTTGGTTTTGTTTATTTTTTGTTGTTTGTAAACAAATCTGCCTGTCTTTTTGCATTGCCTCTGCACATTTCCTATGGACATATACTGTGCACAATGCACAGTGACAATGCAAAAAGATAGGCAGATTTGTTTACAAACAACAAAAAATAAACAAAACAAAAATCCCCATATATATGATTTTTGTACTGCAGATGCGATGAAAAAACGCAACAAGATCCATTAAAATACTCCATATGATGACGATGCATGCGTAATAATGGGCTGTACTCAATGAATCAGCGGACTTGTCGTCACACGCGTACATGTAGCATTTAAATCTATTTAGCGATTCGTTAGTTGCCGAAAAATGGTCTATGCAGTGCACTCGATATTCAACGTGAAATCCCAATGTTCGGTTAGCCAAATGACATATGGCTACTACGATGAAGTACGACGTTATATCTAACGAGAATTATTTGCGCGCGGCGCCGTAAACGAAATCACACTTCGGCTTACGGAATATTAGTATTTCACGTTAAATATCGAGTGCACTGCATAGACGATTTTTCGGCAACTAACGAATCGCTAAATAGAGTTTAATGCTATATCTACGCGTGTGACGACAAGTTCGTTGCTCCATTGAGTAGTGTCTACATTAGTGTTGGAAGTGGGTAAATTAAAAAGTCTGGTATTTTTCAGAGAGTAAGTATGCGTTGAAACTACGTTGTGATTGTGATTGACACTGGTTGAGAAAAGTTTATTTTTCCAATGATACCTACTTATTACATACAAACAGTTAAGGTTGCACAAATGCAGCAAAATGATATCTTCTATTTAAAAGCGTAACAGAAAAGTTGATGGTTGAACAAAGCAACAATACTAATATTGTTGACCACACAAATTGATATGGTCAAAGATTGACAAAAAATGTATTGGAATAATTCTTCTACAGGACAATCGAAAACGGGAATCGAAGGAAATCATCCGTTTATTCAGCTATTCGCCACCTGGAAAATACAGATCGACTAAAGATCAACCAATTTCTTGTTTTGTGAAAATATAAAAAGAATTTCATTCGTAATCCCGTACTTTTCCGTACAGTTGTTCGTACTTTTTTTTCTTCATATTTTGAATATAAAAAGCATATTTTCAGTGAAAATCGGTCATTTTAGTCGAAATTTCGACAATTTCGTATGCGAGGTACTTGTAAATCGATTCCGAATGGCTTTAAACTTTCTAAGATTTATGGCGAAAAAATAAGAATCTGAGAGTTTGAAGTCAATCGGAATCGATCACACATCTCATAAAGAAAAAAATTTCAAGGTAATTTCAAGAAAAAATTGAGGGCCAAAAATCAAACTTATGCAAATGTGAATCTCGATCAACGAGAAAATTTCAGAATTTCATTTTTTCACCAAAAAATTAAATCTCAGAAAATTTGAAGCCAATCAGAATCGATCAGAATCGATTTACGGGTACCTCCCATACAAAAATATCATTTTTTGAGGTTTTTCTTTAGGCAAGTACCCCAGGATGAAATCGAAAATGTCTCATCTTCAAACTTAAACTGAGTTTTTCGGATATAAAACTTCTGGAAGATCCAGATTCTGATTATCTCAACTATTTTTTGAGTTATCGTGTTAACACACACCAAGGACAACGACGAAAAAGACCACGGCACACAAACGGAAAAGTGTTTCATGAGTTTTCATGATGATTAAACCAATTTTGCGAAAAAAAAGTTTTCGGGACCGATTCCCTTAACAAAGTGTACGGAAAAATAAAATATTCAACATTACCATTGTTGGCAGCGAATTGAATCTTTTCCAATTTTTCTTCAATATTATTTTGGTTTCTTTCACCGATAAAAAGTTTGGCGACATTATTGTGATCTGAAAAATATTACAGATCAATGAAAAAGATCAAAGCGGTATTTAATTTAGTCAGCAGTACCATGGTTAACAGCTAACTGATGAGGTGTTAGATTCTGAAGATTTCTAATATCAACTTTGGCTCCTTTTTTGATGAGTAGTTCAACAACATTCTCTTGACCTTAGAAATAATTTAGATCGATGAAAAAGATCAAACCGATTCTTTATTTTGTGAAAATAACTATTCAACATTACCATTTCTAGCAGCATAATGAAGAGGTGTATTATTAAAATTATTCATAATATCCATACTGGCGCCTTTGTTGAGGAGAAACTCGGCGACATTTTTGTGACCTAGAAAAAAAAATCGGATCGATGATAGGGATCAAATCAATCGTTTCTTTAATAAGAACAAGCATTCAACATTACCACCGGATGCAGCTAAATGAAGAGCTGTGGAATTCAAATCATCTCCAATATCAGCGTTAGCTCCATTCTTGAGAAGCATATCAGCGACACCTCCGTGACCTAAAATAATACGGATCAATGAAAGAGATCGACGCGATATCTTATTTTGTCAACCTTACCATTCATAGCTGCCAAATGAAGAGGTGTCTGATGCATATAATTTTTAATATTAGGATCGTTTGCTTTACGGATGAGAACTTCAGCGATGTCCTTGTGACCTGAAAAATAATTCAGATCGATGGAAAAATTAAACCAATTTCCCATTTAGTGAAAAATAGTCAAGGCTGCATTGACGATGTGTAGTAGACATCACACACAACTCTGACACCCGTGTATATATGCTAGTCGGTTTTGTGTGTGAGTTGGTTGCGATGGCTGTATATGCGACGTTTGTTTGCACTATAGTTGTGTGCGCGGCAGTTGCATCGCGATATGCTTGTCTATTGGCTAAAGCATATTCAATGCTTGCTGCTAAGCAATACTAATGCGCATAGTACTCGAAAAGAGTATTCAAAATTACCACGGGAAGCAGCATAATGAAGGGGTGTCTCAAACCAAACATTTTCGCTATCAACATTGGCTCCTTTAGTGGTGAGAAGTTCAGCGATGCTCTTGTGACCTGAAAAATAACCCAGATCGATAAAAAAAATTAAACCAATTTTCCATTTAGTGAAAAACAGTCAAGGCTGCACTGACGAAGAGTAGTAGACATCACACACAACTCTGACACCCGTGTATATATGCTAGTCGGTTTTGTGTGTGAGTTGGTTGCGATGGCTGCAGTTGCATCGCGATATGCTTGTCTATTGGCCGAAGCATATTCAATGCTTGCTGCTAAGCAATACTAATGCGCATAGTACTCGAAAAAAGTATTCAAAATTACCATGGGAAGCAGCATAATGAAGAGGTGTCTCTTTCGTATTAGTTTTACTATCAACATTGGCTCCTTTGCGGATGAGAAGTTCGGCGACACTCTTGTGACCTGAAAAATAATTCAGATCGATGGAAAAGATCAAATCAATCTTTTATTTAATGAAAACAAGTATTCAACATTACCATAGTCAGCAGCTAAATGAAGAGCTGTGGTATTCAAATTATTTCCAATATTAGCGTTAGCTCCATTCTTGAGAAGCGCATCAGCGACACCTCCGTGACCTTAAATAATACGGATCAATGAAAAAATTAAACCAATTTCCCATTTAGTGAAAAAAAAAAGTCAAGGCTGCACTGACGAAGTGTAGAAGACATCACACACAACTCTGACACCCGTGTATGCTAGTCGGTTTTGTGTGTGAGTTGGTTGCGATGGCTGTATATGCGATGTTTGTTTGCACGATAGTTGTGTGCGCGGCAGTTGCATCGCGATATGCTTGTCTATTGGCCGAAGCATATTCAGTGCTTGCTGCTAAGCAATACTAAAGGTGGGAATACACCTTGCAAGTAAAATGCTTGCAGCAAGCATTTTTTCCTAACGTACTTTTGTATTCGATTCTAAGAATGACACTTGCATGCAAGTAAAGGTAGTGTAATACATTAGTGTAAATTTTGGTCAATATTTTTTTCCAAACGTCCACGAGGTAGGTTTATATGATCGATTTTATAAAGATATTTAAATATTCGAATAAATTCAATAATTTTAGCACTATATGTTCTACTTTGTGGGCAGTAGCGCAAAAATTTCGACCAAATTGTATGCAAGTGAAGTACTTGCACGCAAGCATTTGCAAGCACTTTGCTTGCATGGAATTCTGTTCCATATTTTCGTGTATACGTCCACAAAGTAAATTGTACAGTGATAAAATGATCGAATTTCTTTGAATATTTAAATATCTTTATAAAATCGATCATATGAACCTACCTCGTGGACATTTGGAAATAAATATTGACCAAAATTTACACTAATGTATCACACTACCTTTACTTGCATGCAAGTGTCATTCTTAGAATCGAATACAAAAGTACGTTGGAAAAAAATGTTTGCTGCAAACATTTTACTTGCAAGGTGTATTCCCACCTTAATGCACATAGTACTCGAAAAGAGTATTCAAAATTACCATGGGCAGCAGCACAATGAAGAGGTGTCTCTTTCGTATTAGTTTCACTATCAAGATTGGCTCCTTTGCGGATGAGAAGTTCGGCGACACTCTTGTGACCTGAACAATAACACCGATCGATGGGATAAAATCAGGTCAATCTTTTATTCAATAACAATAAGTTTTCAACGTTACCTTTCTTAGCAGCATAATGCAGAGCTGTCTCATTAAAATTATTTCCAATATTAGGGTCGGCTCCTTCAGTGATGAGGTCTTCAGCTTCCTTCACTTTGCCTGAAAGAATATGAAAAATATTCATAGATCAATGAAACGGATTGAACAAAACATTCTTTTTTATAAAAAAAAATGTCCAAAATTACCAGCAAAAGCAGCTCTATGCAGAGCTGTCTCTCCATACATGTCTTTTTCGTTTACTAAAATATGTATGAAAAGTTTAGCATAAATGAAGTTCCCATATCTTCGTTACAAGGTGCTTTGTATATGGAATTTAAGAGTTAAACTGGATAAATAAATGAAACTTCAATCTTACCGTTCCTTCCGGGTGGTGCTCCGCTCACATCCCCGATTAAGAACTGTGGAAATAGAATCAAAGTGATACATTTGGAATGGGAACAACGAATGAGATTAATACATTATGTATTAGCAACAGTTTTCAACTGTTTTTAATAGAATAAAAGTTTCCGGTGGACATTTTTTGGAATAGAAGAATTTTTTCAATTTAAGAACTTGAAAAAGACACTTTTCATTTTTTAAATTATTTCAGAGATAATTATCACAAATTGTCCACGAAAAGTATCAAACATGAAATTTTTTTAAAAAATTGACTGAAATAGTCGTCTCACCTCGGATAGCATCAAGCCAATGAGCAGCAGTGTGAAAGAACTTCGACTCAGCATTTTTCTAGCTTCGAACTATTAAAAGTTTTCTATGAACGTATCAATTGGTAAGAACTGTTTGATGGACATACGAATCGAACGCATCCTCTTATATACTTTTCAAGTGTGGCCACGTCGGAGGGCAACACACTGTATGATTCAATCCACGTACAATGACGATTCTAATAAAAGTCCACAAAATATTATCGCACACATTTTTCAAGATAACAATGTCAAACAATTGATGGAATTACAACTCCACCTGTGCACGTGTGTTTAATTTCGCGTTTCACATTTTCACGCATTGAAAATATCAGATGTTCACATTTATTCTTTCATCACCTTCTTTAAACTACAAATTCAATGTGAAAATTTAGAAAGTAAATTTTTTTCACTCTTGAAGGGTTGAGTGGTGTTACTATGGCACGTGGCTGTTCAAATTTAAAAAATTCCACATCCACGCTGCATGCACAAAACACATTCCGTTTCAAAGTCGATTCAAAGTTGACCACAGATTAGAAATTCCAAATCTCTAGTCGCGTTTGAAAATAATCTAAAGGATCTGTTACGTTCTACGCAGTAAATAATCTGACATTTTTCAAATCGCGAATTCTCGGACCATTGTTATGGAATTTCTTATCCAATCTAGATTTTAGTTTGTGATTTTTCATTCGATTTTTCCCATTGATGTTAACGTACTTTAATTGTAAAAACTCATCATCGTTGTATTTCCCCTGGTTCTCCAGAATTAGGCCGGTTTTGCCATGGTTTTCCGGACCCAATTCTGGTATGGAAGCTTCATTTTTATATCATCCCTCCCCTGACTGTAATCTCTTTGCAAAAGACGCACCATGGGCGGAATTTATGCCGTATTTGGTCTATGACCAGCATGTTCTCAGCTCGCTGTGAACACATATTGGCATAAATATAGGCTTCGTAATAAATAAATAAATAAATAAATCAACCGTCGCTTACATGATGTAAATTTGAATGATCATGATCAAACGACATGACTCATACCTTTGCGATACATTCAGGCTCACATGCCATGGTTGCGTTGCTTTGTTCAACAGCTACAGTGTTAGTTGATGCAAGGATGTGTGGCGGTTAGCCTTTAACAAAGTTCATTTTTAAAATTAATCACACGAAGAATAGGCGAAGAGAAAAAATGTAAATAATATGCTACCGCATGAGTTATGAATACGATAGAAAGAGAATAAAGTAGTTTCCATTTTTGCACGCTGTCAATTGTATCGATGAATGTCGAACATCAATGATAGACGCGATAATTTGAAATTGTATTTTTAATAACTATTTTACATTAAAGAATACCGATAAATCGGAATCTCGGAACATTTGTTCCGATTTATCATTCCGTTTGGTTTTGATTCCGATAAATCGGAATCATTGTTCCGCTAAATTCTGTCTAGCCCACTCAGTCAATGTTTTGGGTTCAAGGAAACTATGACGATGCAAGCGTAATAATGGGCTGTGGTATTCTACATTGGTGGTGACAGTGGGTAAATTAAAAAGTCTCGCATTTCTCAGAGAGTCTAAATCCAACAAAATATAATTCTAGTCGCATTTCACTGTTCTCGAATGTTCTCGCGAATGCGAGTACGAATGTTTATATAGAAATCATACGGCAGCGTTGCGAATATATGCACAAACACGAATGAGGGAATGAACGAATGAATGATGTAGTCACGAGTTCGCTGTCATAGCCGCATTCGGTCGCATTCGCAAATATTCAAATTTTTGCTCTGAAATGCGAATGCATTCGCAGCATTCACGAGAGATAAATTCCCCTAGCGGTATAATTTATATATAATATCCCACGTACAATGACGAATGACGACTCTAATAAAAACGGAATGTTATCGCAAATTATCGCAAACATTTTTTTCAAAGAAAAAATGTCAAACAATTGATGGAATTACAGTTCCACCTGTGCACGCGTGTATAATTTTGCATTTCATATCAAATGGTTCGCATCGAAACCGAAGTACCTTCTCCACTGCTTGAAAGCACAATGGTATAAAAAGCTGCAAGAATTTACACCTCGTCCTTCAATCCAATCAAAATCTCTTTAAGGATGAATCGAACCCATCAACACGGCAACTAGAATACTGTTTGAAAAAGTACAGAGCAGGCGATACACACAAAATGATTAAGTAGAGATTTAATGCAATGGTGCGAGAAATCATCAAACTGATGCTGATGAATCATTTGTACCGACACTGCACCTTCTTGACAGTTCTCATATAAATGAGCCCAGAAGCGCCAACTGGTGCAAGAACACGTTGGGTATACTGTTATTGACTGTTCTGAATAGTAGTTCTTTCAAATAAAAACATAAAAATCTGCTTGCATTACACTGATATCTCTCTTATTCCATTGATATTTTTTCCAAATGAGAAAAAAATATATTTCAAGCCTCAATTGCACAGCATATCACTATTAGAATCATTGTGTCAACATGAATCAACCAATAAACAAACCAAAACAAACACAAATCACACAATGAAATACCACGTTTGTATAAATATAGCAATCACTTGAAGAGAAAAACTAAAAAAAAACAATGTTTCAATAAAAAAAATATTCTTATTTTAGACCCGGTAAATATAAAATTAAATGAAATTTTTGTGTTTTCATGTGTTTTCATCAACATGAATAACTGCGACAATTGTCACTTCATGTTGTCATTTAAACAATCGGAACGTGGAACGTCAACAAATAAACTGACATTTGTTCGCAATTCTTTAGTTACTCTTGTGTTGACAAAAACACGTAAAAACACGAGAAAAATGTTTGATTTTACGTTTTAAAATAACAAGATTAAATTCTTGCATTGAAAGAAAAATATTCGCGCTTTTTAATAAAAAAAAACTCAAAATATTTCTTTAGAACAGAAAGCCGCTCAAGAAGCAATTGACACATGTATACATTTGTATACAAGCTTTTGAATTTGACGTAAGTTGTGCTTGTAGTACTTGTTCTTGCACCAGTTGGCGTTGGCGTAGAGAAGGCATAGCGTCGATTTGTACTTAGCTATGACTGTAATAAAGGAAAGGATCGAGTTTAGCTCCTATTTTGGTTGAGCGTGTTTTGGACAGCATAATAGATCAAACGCTTCTAAAGTTGGACTTCACACCACCTTTTTGGTGTTCATATGTGGATGTTCACATCACTGCGATTCCAGAGAGCAAAATACAACAAGTTCTCGACGTTCTACATGAGTTCGACCCAAACATCAAATTCACTTATGAGATTGAGCACAACGCCCAACTTGACTATTTGGATTTGAGTGTCTTAAGAAGAGAAAATGGCAAATTGATTACAAATTGGTGCCACAAGCCGATTGCATCAAATGGGCTGTTGAACTTTTACTCGAACGAAAAAGGATGAAATTCAACGTGGCAAGGTCGTTCATTCGAAAGATTTTTCGAGTGAGTCACAGAGAATTCTGGAATGAGAATTTACAACGAATTAGTTTTAGTACACATTAAGTACAATCGATTTAGTTTGGTTTACCCCCCATTACGACGATGTCGTCGTAATTTTGAGTATGCATCCAATTTGATTGAACAAGTGAAACAAAAAAGACCAATTGATGCATCACAGAGCTATGCGTTCTTATCAACAACTAGAGTTGATGATACAACACATATTAATGATGAAACAATCACCATCAATCAATATGCATCAATGGCGTATGTCCCAGGATTGAGCGAAAAGATCGATAAGAGCTGCAAACAATTCATTCCGACACTGAAACTAGCGATGAGACCACACAAGAAAAATTCGTGTATGTTTGCAAATTTAAAAAGTCGAATAAACACTGACGAAAAATCGGGTTTGGTGTATAAACTTGATTGTGCCGATTGCGATGCCGTATATATTGGCGAGACGATACAGAAGTTCGGAGTAAGGAAAGCACAACATGAAGGTGATTGCAGCAAGCCTTTAACGAAATATTCGTCGGCTTTAGCAAAACATGCAAAAAATCTTGGCCACAGATTCAAATTTGATGATGGAAAAATTCTAAAAAGAGAAAGAAACAAAACAAAACTACAAATACATGAAGTTAACCAAATCATTAAATTCGAATCTAACGCGTGCAATGAAAAGACTGGTAAAAAAGACTACACAAACACTTATGTGAATCTAATTAAGAGTTGCAAATAGTTTTCTTTGTTTTTGTGAGATGCTATTAGGCTAATTAATGTTAACAGGTTTAGATTAATAGGTTTTTTCTGTCATAGCCTTTTTTCGGCGATGTACATTCTTTCGGGCTCATGTTTTTGTGTCACTTTGACACTTCATTCACTTGCTGTGCATTGAATCGGGTTCACTATTAGAGTTTAAACTCTTGGTAATTTATTATTTAAAGCCAAAATATTCAAATTATTTATACAAAATGTTAAATCATATGTCGTTTTTTTACAGATCCTGAAGATGGATTCCAAGAATCCGAAATATATCGGTTAAAAAATTGAGATTTATGTTTTTTCATTTCGGAAAGAAAGTGGAGGCAACACAAACATTGCACATTGTGTGCTGTCATTAAATTTTAGACTTGGTTCTATCATCTGATCCGTTGAGAGCGCTAAATGTTGTCGAGTCAGATGAATTTCTGGTCAATGTGGATGGTTACCATCCACCTCTTGAGATCACAATAAATGAACAGGTGAAATATTTGCCTGTTTTTAATCACCGCAAATATAATTTCAGGAGAGCAGATTATGATCTAATAAAAACAGAACTCAAATCAACAAACTGGGATTTTCTTAATGATTTTCCGTTCGAAACAGCAATAAATAGATTCTATGATAGGCTCAATGAAATTATACACAAATACACACCAACATTCAAGGGTAGACTGAAATTTCCATTATGGTTCGACAATGATTTAAAAACAGCTCTGAAGAACAAAGAGAAAGCTAGGAAAAAATATGGAAAAACAAATATGATTGAAGATTACCTTAAATTTTCTGATTTAAGAAAAGAATGCAAGTTCAAAATTGAAAGCTGTCATTCTGCCTATATCACACACATTCAAGCAAACATGAAATCAAACATAAAACTTTTTTGGGCATATTCCAAATCAAAACGGCAAACGAATAGCTATCCATCGCAATTCAATTTTGACAACTCCACAGCCTCGTCACCGAATGAGATATGTGAGCTATTTGCCACATTCATTAAATCTACATACACAGACCGTTCATCAGACCGCACATTTAACATCACAGAAACCGCAAACCTAACAACTGCAAACCCAATAAATATCACACCAAATGATGTTAAAATTGAAATCTCAAAGTAAGATTTAAATAAGAATGGTGGTCCGGATGGCATTCCGAATTTCTTTCTGAGACAGGTGTGTGAGCAATTGTCAATTCCACTTGCATTAATCTTCAACAAGTCATTATTGTGTTCTGAATTTCCCCTAGCATTCAAAACGTCATTGGCAACCCCCATTTTTAAAAAGGGTGATGAATCTAATGCTAGGGGCTTTTTACTCTTTTGCATACTGCAAAAAGTGACCGCATAGCTTCACATAGACGCGCATAATATGTGTGTGCTACGAGGAGTTGCGAATAGTACGCATAGTACCGAATGTGTTCAATGTTCATACCAATGAGAATATGTATGCGGTTTCTGTCATATAGGCTGAATGTCACAAAATCTGTTGTATCGGTGCCTTTGATTTGAAAAAAACGTTTGTTGTCAGCATCATTTGTGCATAAGAGAAATTTTTTTCCTGTTGATTAATAAAAATAAATGATAAAAATGGTGAAAGTTAAAAGAAATACTAACTGTTATCGTTTTATTTTTCCTTATATTTTAAATTGATTACTGTTTATAATTATGTTGAAGCCAAAGCAACAAGATGTATTTGGAAAATTGGTAAATTTCATCAGCGATCAGCTTCCTGAAAGCATCATCAAAATATTGAAGGCAACTGGCTATACGACAGAAACTATATTAAAACTCATTAACGAGGAACGAATTAATAAGATTGAAGAATATGTTCGAAAAAATCGTTTCATATTAAAAGACACGAGCTACGAAAACAACGATGATTTTGAGTTTTTGCCTGGCCATAAAGTTTTACTTTTGAATCTGCCAAGTGAAATTAAAAGAATGGAAAATGTCAACAAGGGTATATAAAAAATTGAAGTGAAACCAGCAAATTTGTCACAGTTCTCTTTCATGTTAAAGGCGCTCATCGATATAGCTGAATCGAATTCAAATGGACATCCAAATGGGAATAGATTCAATAAAAATGTTCAGGATTTCGCCACTTACATATGCTTGATGTGCGGTCGAGCGTGCTATGACATCTAGATGTAAACAGCGTGTCAGCGTACAGAATACTTCAGTATGAAGTATGCGATTGTATTGGCAAAAGAGCAACGCTTATGCGCGGTATTCGTGGGAATGCGCTATTGTTCGTAAAATGTGTTTGTTTATTTTTAAGCAAATAAAATGCGCATACTGCGAATTGTTTACATTTAGCAGTGCGATCGGCAAATATAATATTTTAAACCGCATAAACGTCGCATACAACGCATCGTTTTCGACTTAAATGCCCCTAGATCTAATGTGTCGAACTATATACAAGTCTGTATGGCCAATTCCATTGCGATTGTCTTTGAGAAGATCATGAATAAATACTTATTATCATTAATAGAAGAACAATTAACACCAAATCAACATGATTTTATCAAGAATAAATCGACAAACACCAATCTCATTGAATATGTAAGTCATGTATCGACAGCATTGGATGAGGGCTTTGAGGTACATACAATATACACAGACTTCACAAAAGCATTTGATTTAGTTGATCATGATATTCTCCTCTCTAAGCTTCAGTTAATGGGGCTTGAAGCTGGATTGCTATTATGGCTGAAATCTTATCTTACAAAACGACTTGTCTATGTAACATTTAATGGACGCAGATCATCACCTTTTGAGCCAAGTTCAGGTGTTCCTCAGGGTTCAGTATTGGGTCCTCTTCTTTTTAATATTTTCATCCATGATCTCAGCGTACTACTGGAAAATATTCATCTGCTTTTCGCAGACGATCTGAAAATATTCAGAATCATTCGCTCTTCTCGTAATTGAATTGCAAAAAGACATTGATAGACTTCACAGATGGACTGTTGAAAATAAATTAAACCTCAACATTGGAAAATGTTACGCCATGACATTTTCAAATAAGATAAACCCAACACCTGCCATCTATAAAATCAATGGCAATCCACTGGTAGAAGTTGATGAAATGAAAGACCTGGGCGTTATCTTTGATAGAAAATTGAAATTCGATGAGCACATTAACTCAATTGTCAAAAAATCGTATAGCATGATAGGCTTTGTAATGAGAACTGCATCAAAGTTCAGTGACCTGTCCTGCGTAGGCTTCCTATATAACTCTCTGGTCAGATCCAGACTGGAGTACAACACTGCAGTCTGGAACCCATACCAGAGCACATACATCTCAAAACTTGAAAAGGTAAAGAGGAAGTATACTCGTCTTCTCTTCTTTAAACTCCAATATGAATCACTACCGTACTCACAAAGACTTGAAATATTAAACATGAGTGAATTGGAGGGGAGACGTGAATACTTTGATGCTTGCCTCCTACACAACATTGTTCATGATGCAAATATGGTCCGAACCAACAGGCCAATTATGAGAGTGAACCGTCAATCTAGGAGATTGCATCAGCTTTTCAATCCTCAGACATCTAGAACAGACTACGGTCTACATCGCAATCCAACAATGCGAACTCAACTACTCTATAATAGAAAATTTACAGACATTGACATTTTGAGCCTGAGCAAAGTGCAATTTAAGGATGCAATTAAAAATAGAATTTAATTTTGATTATTTTTCATTCTTTCATAAAAATCTAAATTTAATTTTTTCTTATTCACTCACTTTTCGAGAATTCAATAATTTTCTTTTTTAATTTTGACTGAAATGTTTAAATGCTTTGACCAAAGTAACTATCAAATTGTAAAAACAAACTATAGGTGATAAATTGTAAAAGGGATTTTTCCTGTTATTTACACCTCATACATAAAGCTCCCAGATGTCATCTTTTGAAGATGACAGTCATCTTTTTTTGAAGCTCGTCATCTCATCTCCTCTTTGACTAAATAGTCATCTTTTCGCTCCAAATATCATCTTTTCCCATCTTTTTCAGAATTTCAATAAAATCTCTACTTTTTTTTAATTTATTGAATAAAATATTTTCAACGTTTTACGTACATGTAGCGACAGCTGTCTTAGCTATTCGTACTGTCAAGTTATATTTGACATTTCACCAGTCGATTGATGAAATGAATCACCATTTGGCGAATTGCACAACAATTATTAGAAGAATTGAATCGAAGAAAATATTTTTATTAACCAAGTTAAAACAAAGAATCGTGTGATGTCGGGAAAGTGCAAATTTTTCAATAAATAAAATATATAAATAAATAAACAAATCAAAGTTGTTGCTTTTGACGCCCTCTACAATTTTCTTACAGATAGTAAATCGATATCTCCCATAGTTTCTGAGTTATGCCCCGGTATTTGGGAACCTTCGAAAAATGGGTACTAATGACACCTTTGGGTCGCAGTTTTCTTGGGATAACGGCAAAATCGGTTTCTGAAAATGGGCATACCGGCCTGAAATTCTACGATCTTTCAATCTATGATGAAAAAACGATACCTTAATAACGCATTATTTTGAAATAATTCACTATTTTCACCATTTTTCCATACTTTCCGGTATGGGTTAATTTTAACCCCTTAGTCAAACATTTTCACCGTTTTTGGTTCGGAGGATCTATTGGGCCTCAATATCTTTCCAATGAGCCAAAAATCATGCATTTATGTCTAATAATGGGCTCACAATGGCTTATGGCGTAGAAGCACGGCAGCGCGGCCAAAAATGTGCCGGCGGCCAAATCTTTGGTATAGAGGCCGAATTCGGAAAAGTGTCCATTTTTACTCCTCATGAGCCAAGGAATCTGTCGTAGAGAGATTAGCATGGAATTATGAATCACCCTGCATATATTTTACATAGAATGTAAACTTGTTAGCATTTAAGAGTTTTGAACGAATTTATAGAATGAAAATTCATTAATATTTATATCCATATTTATTATTCTAATGAATAAAGTGAAGCTCCAATGGAAATATAACATGCAAACATTTTATTCTGCGAGTTTCCTATGTCATAATTTTAAAAAAATATGAAAAGATGACTGTCATCTTTTTGGATTCCTTTATCATCTTTTTTCCCTCCATTTTAAGAGGAAAGTCATCTTTTTTTTCGAACTTGATCTGAGAGCTTTACTCATACACAATAAAAAAAAATTAAAAAAACAACATCGGCAAATGATGGCTTCGGTGTGGGTTCTTTTGCTTGAAGCGGGTATTTTGTTCGTGTGGTTTTCGGTATGCTGCTTGGCAGCTGGCTCTTCATTGGGATAGACGGTTTTGTTGTGGTTGCTATTTTTTCGGTGCGATTGACAATATCATCGGCTTTTTTTTCAATTGAATCCAATTTTACGTCATTGGCCTCAATCAGATTTCGGAGCATTTTCACTTCGTGCATTACTGTTTTCATGGTGGCTTTCGGTGTTGACTTTACATCGGAGCTGAATGACATGTTCATCTCTGACGTCATTTGCGCGCCAATTGGTTCAGCAACACATTTTTGGCACAGAATTCGGATATTCGGGGAAGAAATTTCGGACGTTTTCAACGAAATTCCAATGCACGGTAAATGGATAACATGTCGGCATTGGGAACATTTGGTCGTCGAGTCTAATTTTACATTGTTCGGTGCGCATTCATCGCGCGATCAACACAGAGACAATGTGTGTTGACATTACGATGCCAAACACAACAAAATGTTCACAGTTCAATCACAGGTACGATATAATTACACTGCGCACTGAATACTATTAAACTTCATATGTAATGAACGCACTCTGTATGCGTTATTTCCACGATTACACAAAAATTTTTATATTAAATTACCGTCAGAGTTTGACTTATCCGCCAGATATATGCTATGGCATAAAAAAATATGCGCATATTTTTTGGTACATTTGGATTTTGTGACTAACTTACCATGTAAATTCATGTGGATATCACGATTTTTTGACCCAAATTCGTGGTATCCATATGAATTTACATGGTAAGTTAGTCACAAAATCCAAATGTACCAAAAA
>NW_022595247.1:360791-368371 GCF_009176505.1 Sitodiplosis mosellana | reverse complement strand
ATGAATTTACATGGTAAGTTAGTCACAAAATCCAAATGTACCAAAAAATATGCGCATATTTTTTTTATGCCATAGCATATATCTGGCGGATAAGTCAAACTCTGTTACCGTATAAATAACTAAAAAACAATAAAATAACAATAAATATACGGAGCACGGAAAGAAATGTTTTTTCAATAATTTTTTCGAAAACAATCAATTCGGTTTTTAAAAAAAATTAAAAAGCTTGTATCTCTTTTATTGACAATGTTCAGAGAGCGCTGAACAATAACAAACTTGTTTGCACAATTTTTTTGGATATGGCAAAGGCTTTTGACTGTGTCGATCGAAAAATTCTTTTGAAAAAATTGGAACACATTGGCATTAGAGGTGTTGTTCTTGATCTCTTTGATAGCCATATAAATGGCCGAGAACAAATAGTTATGATAAATAATACTCCAAGTATTTCAGTTAAAACCGATTACGGCGTTGCCCAGGGTTCTAAATTGGGACCTCTTTTGTTCATAATCTACATGAATGACATTTTTAATCTAAAATTAAACGGAAGCCTACAGCTTTACGCTGACGATTCATCAATTACCTATATAGCAGATAATACCGATTCACTTCAGAAAATGATCAGTGATGATCTTAAAAAAAATTAGTACTTGGTTTAAAAATAATTCACTTGTTCTACATTCCGACAAAACCGAAATTCTCTTTTATAACTCTAATCGTAGGGAGTTCACGAGTTTCCCTGACGTTCTTCTAAACCAAATCAAGATTTCAAAAGTCAGCGAAATTATATATCTCGGCTTAATTATTGACCAAAATTTATCGTGGAATTTACACATTAACTCTGTTATCAAAAAAGTTAGCCCATATTTGGGTATCTTCAGAAGAGTCGCTTTCATTTGTGGTGACAAGGTGAAAAAAATGTTATACTACGCATTCTTTTACTCAAACATAACATATTTGCTAACTATTGGGTCTACAACTTGAAAATGTCGTTTTTTTTGTGAAAATATAGCTTTGTTCAAAGAAATTTTGAAATAACATGTCATTCAAAGTATTGTCCATCGGAAAGTATAGCTTTTTCCCATCTTTCTGGTAATTTGTGGATTCCGTCCCAAAAGAACTGCGCCGGCTTGGCGGCCAAGAACGAATCAAGCCAATTTTTGACTTTTTGAAAACAAGTGAACCGTCCTCCACTTAGGTGATATTGAATCGACTGAAACCAGTGGTAGTAAGAAAGCGCAATGTCTGGAGATTACAGCGGGGGTATAAAGGATTTTCAAAATTAATAGCTTCTCAGAAATTTTGGACTTGATAGCCAAAAAGTCATTAAAAAAAATTCTACAAAAATTCGCTTTTTTTGCGGCGATAGGTCAATTTTTCGATTTTGCTGTCAGAAATTGGTATTTTACCGATTAGTTTCTGTTGGGAACGATAAAAGCTAACATTTTGATAAGTTTCTACCACCTTCCAATGCACCATATCTGCCCCACCCCCGTAAATATGGAAAATCACCCATTTTCGAGGGAGAGATTGCTGCGCCCCCTACAATGACAAGGAGCCGCCATCGAAATATGGTTTTTTCTGCTTGAGTCAATCGAAAAGCGTCCATTTTTCATATTCAGTGTCAACCCGAAACAAGAATAATATTTTTTTCACATTTTTTCCGTGTGAAAAAATCAGCTCCCGCAAATGACGCTTTTTCGGTACAAACGAAGACATATTTCAAGCGAAAAAAATTTTTGTGTATAAACTTGTGTGCACTTTGACAGATGGAATTATATAGTATTTTTAGCGCTCTTTAAGATGGAACAGCTGTCAATGTAAAAAAATGACTTTTCTGATAGATATATGAAGTTAATTACAAATGCGACATTTTCAAGTTGTAGACCCAATATACGGAGCGGCACTAGCAAAGAAAATATCCAAAAAATTCGGATTTTACAAAAAAAATGCATGCGAAATTTATTTTACAATAAATATAGAATGGGAAATATTTCTACTGAAGATATTTTTAAAGAACATGATGTCATGCAATTCGGCAAAATCATTGAACTCGAACTAAATACAAATTTTTATAAAATAATAAATAAGAATATAAAATGCAGTATCAATTTGGAATACAAAAATAACATACATAATTATAAGCCCAGACAAGCTCAAAATTTACACAAAATCAAAACGAAAAACAAATACGGCTCACTTTCATTCATAAATCGGGGAATTTCTTTATACAATAAGCTATCAGTATCATTGAAAAAATCAAAAAATGCGAATATTTTCAAGAGAAAGCCAAAAAAGATTCTTTTTAACGACCAATTAAACAACCAAATTTAATTATAAGACTGAAAGGGGTACTCTGTGAAACTGATACACAATTTTTTTTTACAACACGTTTATATTTTCATATTTATATATTTTTTGAGATTATATCAATGTTAAAATAGTTGATAAGGGCGTTCATGTATGTATGTATTTTTCATGTATTTATACATTTGCCACAAATAAATAAATAAAAAACAAATAAATTGACTTGAATTACTTTTAAATTCTCAACAACAAGAAAATCGTTAATGTCTTTAGCAAGTGAGAAAAAAAATCAAATAACAACAAATTGAATTAATTCTGTTTGCTGTCGTCTTTGATCGTTGTCCATCGCTTCATGTATTCGGCGCTCGTTGATGTAACCTTTGGACCGGAATGCAATCCCACCTTTGCCACGTCGAATCTTTCGTTGGGTTTGACCTTTGTGATGCGATACGGGCCAATCAAGTTTTCGGCTAGCTTGTTTCCATTCACAAATTGTGTTCGTTTGATGGCCACCAAGTCGTCTTCGTTGTAAGTTCGCGCTTCTTTTCTTTTCGCGTCGAAGGTCCGTCTGTTTTCGTTTTGGACTTTGATGATTTGTGCTCTCTCTTTTTCGCGCCCTTATTCAAATTGTTGCACGAAATTCTCTTCGATCGTTTTGAGCAACTGTGGATCCAACTTGTGTCTCATTGGGACACCTGTGAACAACTTGAATGGTGTTGTTTCAATGCTTCGCTGATAAGTACTATTCAGCGCTTGTTGTAGTGCTGGCACATGTTTGTACCACTTCGTCGGATCGTCGAGCGACAACTTCGTTAGAATTGGAATGATGCTTCGATTGATTCGCTCAACTTGACCATTTCCTCGCGGCATACCTGTTGTAATCGTCGAATGTTCGATGTTCTCGTCTTTGCAGTACTGCTCGAACTCAACTGATGTGAAACCAGATCTCTTGTCTGATATCATTCGTCTTGGGCTGCCAAAATTCTGCTGTAGCACTCGTAATTTGTCAAGTGCCTCCTTCGTATTTGTTGTTTTCGTTGGAAAAATCCATGACATTTTCGTAAAAGCATCGGTAACTGCAAATAGATACTTATACATTTTGCACGTTGCTACCATCGGTCCGATGTGATCGACATGATACGTATCCAATGGCTTGTCTCCTTTGTCGATTGTGTGCAAATAACCTTCGGATTTTCCATGCTTTCGTTCAGCCAAAATACACGGAATACAATGGTCGAGTATCCCTTGTATTTTCTCCTTCAGCTTCACGATGTGATACTGCTGCTTAATGCTCTCTTCGACTTTCTTCGTTGCAAAGTGACCGTTTTCATGTGCTTTTCTGATCACTTCCAACTCCATTGATGTGGGTACGGCTAACAACTCTCGACCGTTTAAAAACTTGTAGACGATTCCATTCCGCATGAAATAATCATTGAACTGCTGCTGATTTTCCAAAATCGATGCGATCTTTTTCAGCTCCTCGTCGTTTTTCGCAACTCCTTGATTTTGATGCACAAATTGTCTTCTTTTGTGGTGATCGACATAATCATTCGGCTTAGTGCATCGACGTGTCGCATTCTTCGTCCGCTTCGGTGTTCAATGGTGTATTGATACTGTTGTAAAAACATTTACCATCTTGCGACTTTTGAACATGCATCACGCTTGTCCATTGTCTTCTTGAATGCTTCGCAATCGGTAACTATTGTGAATTGTTTGCCGATTAAATAAACGTGGAACTTCTCAACTGCTCTGACTACAGCTAGTGTTTCCAATGTGTAGCTGTCAAGTTTCTCTTCGTCAGAACTTGTTTTCTTTGACCAAAAATACACTGGATGAAATTCGTTGTCTTCGGCTTTCTGCATCAACATTGCTCCAAGTCCTGTCTTGCATGCGTCAGTGTGAACTTGAGTTTCGGCTTTGTTGTCGTAAATTTTCAAAACTGGTTCTTCACACAACGGTCCCTTCAACTTTTCAAATGCTGCTCGTTCTTTGTTGTCAATTTTGAATTTGACGTCGTCTCGAGTCAAATCACTCAAGGGCTTTGCTATGAATGAATAGTCTTCGATGAACTTTCTGAATGAACCGGTGAGCCCCAGGTATGATTGAAGCTGCTTCAACGTTCTTGGTTCTTTGAATTTTTGAACGGCTTCGATTTTGCTTGGTGATGGTCTGATGCACCCATTCTCGATGATGTGACCGAGAAATTCAATCGATGTTTTCAAGAATTCACACTTTTTCCACTTGATTTCTAGACCGGCTTCAGCTGCACAGTCTAACACACGTTTCAATCTTTGAATCGCCTCTTCTCTGTTTCTTGCAATAATTATTACGTCGTCCATGTAAATCAAAATTATTCCTTCGAGAATTAATTCACGAAACACGTTGTTGATATGACGTTCAAATGCCGACGGGCTATTGCTACAACCAAATGGTGCTTTCAACGGAATATATTGTCCACTGTGCGTCACAAATGTCAAGTACTTTTGACTGTTTTCTTCGACTGGAATGTGAAAAAATGCATTCTTCAAGTCAATTTTACTAAACACTTTTGCACCTTTAAGAGATTCTATTATGTCGTCGATATTCGGCGCTGGGTATCTGTCGCGAATCAACTTTTTATTTACTGGGCGGTAATCAATACACACGCGGTCCGAATCGTCTTTTTTCTTTGTCACCAAAACATTACATGCGTAAGGTGAGTTTCCCTACTTCACAACACCGTCTTTAATCCACTCTTTTATTTGCTTTGCGACAATATCGCGATGTGCGTACGGTAATCGTCGTGATGGTTCATGAATTGGGTTTTCATCTGTCAACTGGATTTTCATTTCAACACTTGAATCAATATTCGACTTTTTCGGCATATAGTCTTCGATCATTTTTTCGACTTCTTTTGGCACGTCACTGACTTCATCTTTTTGTGTGATTGCCATCATCCACAGTTTTTTTGCTTCTTTTTCGGTTTCACTTTCGTTTCCAATACGTTTCACTGTGATTGTGCCCTTTTCCATCGTTAGGTGCACGTCGAACAAAAATTCATTTCCAATCAACACATCAGATCAAATTAATTTCCAATCAACGTCATTGTCTTTCACAATACGGAAACGAGGCGTAAAAACTTGGTCGTCGATCAACAAATCACCGAAAAAATAACGATTGCTTTTCGCTTCTGCACCGCCAGCTCCCTTATAACTGTCTGTGTTATTGTAAATAATTTTTTTGGCGTTCAACTTTTTCGCAAATGATTCACACACTGCATTTACATCACTGCCTGTGTCCATGAATGCATCTGATTCGTTGCCATTCAATTCGACTTTTTTCATTGCTCTCAGTTTAATTTCACTTGTGATGTGCATCATCTTTTTTTCATCATCTTTTTTGTTATCGTCGCTCTTTTTGCGCATATTATCACTAGCGCGGTGACCGAATTCGAAACACTTAAAACATTTCGCGCCTTTTTCTTTCGTTGGGCACGATTTCATCAAATGTTTATCTCCACACAAAAAACAGCGTTGCTCTTTATCGGTCGTCGAATTTGCTTTCGAGAATTCACTGTTGTCTTTGCTTGACTTCGAATTCTGTTTCGATTTGCCACTTTCAACTTTTTTCTTTGTGCCACTTGCTTTGAATTTCTCGTAATCGTCCAACTTTGGTTTTATGTTTTTGCACCGTACAATAGCATTTTATTGTTGTGGTCGTCGTCGATACCGTCGATTATGTACTGAATAACGGATTCATCTTCGATGTCATTGGCGACACCAATTTCTCTCATTTTCAACATATAATCACGCAAAGTTTCAACGTTCTTCTTCTTCTTTGTTTGCAATAATTGATGCGCTTCACCACTTGTCAACTTTTTTCCGAATTCTTCGATCAATTCCGACTTGAGTTCATCGTATGTGGACACTTTCACTGTACGCAAAAATAATTTAGCCGAATCTTTTGTCACTCTTTTGGCGTAAATTAATTTCTGTAAGTCATTCCACTTGAACATTTCAGCGTGTTTTCGAATTCTTCGATTTATGTTTCGATGCGATAATTCCCAGTTCCAGTGAACGAATTCAACGCGTGTTCGATGTCACGGAATGAAAATGCTGCAAATGAACCGCTATTTTGATTGCTAGCTCTTACTTCGTGCGATGTGTTCATTAAGCTTGGCTTTGTGAACTGATTTGCACTATTTACTTGTCGCTGACAACTTGATTGTGTATGTGGACGGCTACCGTTTACACTGTCTTCGTTTTCGTTGCTTACACCGTTCGGTGGTTGCTGCTGCTGTTGTTGTTGTTGTTGCTGATGCTCTTCCGTTGTGTGTGCAGCGTCACTTTCATCATGGTTGCTTTGACTTTGATTTTGACGCGCATTTTCTTGTTTCAATGCCGCCAATTCTTCTTGCATTTTGACGAGTAAATTTTTCAATTCGTCGACATTATCTCTCGTAACACTATTTGAACGCGATGACTGTGATGACGTATTTTCTACCAAAAACTCTTTCAATCTAGTTCTCAACTCTTCTTCTGTACCATCGGTACCAAGTCCGTTTTTACGACACTCTTCGATCAGTTCGGCTTTTTTCATTTTATTCAACTGCATTTTGCACGACAAACGACTTTGACGACAACGACTTGAACTACATCGACGACAAATGAAAAAAAAATCCGATGAGCTGACTACTGAAAATGTACCGCTACGGCTACTTGATTGTGTGCGACCGACTTTTCGACTTTTCAACTTTTCAACTTTTCAACTTTTTTCTGGAAAAATTCATTCCATTTCAACTTTAATCGATTTAATTTTAATTTCAATCGACATTTTATCAACTTTTATCTACTTTTTTCAACTTAATTTTCAATCTGTTTGAGCCTCCAAAGTTGTAGGAAATAATGAAACACAGAGATGTTGTTTGGTTCGTGTTGCATTATAAACTGATTCTTTATTCAATAAGAGTGAAGTTGCTCATGTTACGCGTGAGCTGTCACAACCACAGTGGCTGCGTACTATGCTTACGTCAGGCTACGTTCTGTATACTCCCCACACCAAAAACATAATCATTTTTTTTACAAATATTTATATTTCTTTTTTTAAAATAAATAATAAACTACCGAATGGTTCTCAGTAGAATCATCATGCATTTCATCATTATTTATCGATTTTCCATGCTATTTTATATACAGTGTCAAATTGACACTGCAACGACAGATACGTGACTTTGTTAGAGCAGCGGACAACGGTTGATATTAGTTTGGTTTTCTTTACCGATAAAAAGTCTAGCGACA
>NW_022595247.1:294217-295791 GCF_009176505.1 Sitodiplosis mosellana | reverse complement strand
AAAAAAATTGCGACACACACAAGAACAGTTAACGGTGATGTGTGAATGTATTGAAGATATTGAAATGTTTTTGAAGTAGACATCTTGCCTTTCGTGCGTAAAACCTTAAAAATCATTATTATTATTTTTTTCAATTTTGATCGCGAAGAAATAATTTTGGAATACATTTTTTATATCAAAATACTCTGTTGGGCACAAGGAATAAGACAAGCTATGTTGATTTGAAATCGAGTAAATTCCGTACAGTCTAATGTATATGCGACGTTTGTTTGCACGATAGTTGTGTGCGTGGCAGTTGCATCGCGATATGCTTGTCTATTGGCCGAAGCATATTCAATGCTCGCTGCTAAGCAATACTAATGCGCATAGTACTCGAAAAAAGTATTCAACATTACCCATCTCAGCAGCATGATGAAGAGGTGTCTGATTCTGAATATTTTGGATATCAACATTGGCTCCTTTACTGGTGAGAAGTTCGGCGACATTCTTGTGACCTGAACAATAACACCGATCGATGGGATAAAATCAGGTCAATCTCTTATTCAATAACAATAAGTATTCAATGTTACCTTGCATAGCAGCATAATGCAGAGGTGTCACATTTATATTATTTCCAATATTAGGGTCGGCTCCTTCAGCAATGAGGTTTTCAGCTTCCTTCACTTTGCCTGAATATGAAAAATATTCATAGATCAACGAAACGGATTGAACAAAATATTCTTTTTTTAAAAAATGTCCAAAATTACCAGCTAAAGCAGCTCTATGCAGAGCTGTCTCTCCCCTTGTGTCTTTTTCGTTTACTAAAATATGTATGAAAAGTTTAGCATAAATGAGGTTCCCATATCTTCGTTACAAGGTGCTTTGTATATGCAATTTAAGAGTTAAACTGGATAAATAAATGAAACTTCAATCTTACCGTTCCTCCCGGGTGGTGCTCCGCTCACATCACCGATTAAGAACTGTGGAAATAGAATCAAAGTGATACATTTGGAATGGAAACAACGGATGAGATTAATACATTATGTATTAATAACAATTTTCAACTGTTTTTAATTGAATAAAAGTTTCCAGTGGACATTTTTTTGGAATAGAAGTATTTTTTCAATTGAAGAACTTGAAAAAAGGACACTTTTCATTTTTTAAATTATTTCAGAGAAAATTATCAGAAATTGTCCACGAAAAATATCAAACATGAAAAATTTAAAAAAAATCGACTGAAATTGTCGACTCACCTCGGATACCATCAAGCCAATGAGCAGCAGTGTGAAAGAACTTCGACTCAGCATTTTTCTAGCTTCGAACTATTAAAAGTTTACTATGAACGTATCGATTGGTAAGAACTGTTTGATGGACGTACGAATCGAATGCATCCTCTTATATACTTTTCAAGTGTGGCCACGTCGGTTGGCATCACACTGTATGATTCAATCCACGTACAATGACGATTCTAATAAAAGTCCACAAAATATTATCGCACACATTTTTCAAGATAAAAATGTCAAACAATTGATGGAATTACAATTCCACCTGTGCACGTGTGTTTAATTTCGCGTTTCATATTTTCACGCATTGAA
>NW_022595247.1:185059-294207 GCF_009176505.1 Sitodiplosis mosellana | reverse complement strand
TTAAAAAATGTCACATCCTCGCTGCATGCACAAAACACATTCCGTTTCAAAGTCGATTCAAAGTTGACCACAGATCATGGAATAGTATACCGGTCGAAATTGGAAATTCTAAATCTCTAGTCGCATTTAAAAATAATCTAAAGCATCTGTTACGTTCTACGGCGTAAATTTTCTGACATTTTTCAAATCTCGAATTCTCGGACCATTGTTATGAAATTTCTTATCCAATCTAGATTTTAGTTTGTGATTTTTCATTTGATTTTTCCCATCGGAGGCTTATGGTACGAAATTGGTAAATCAGAATGGGCTGAAAATCAATCCGAAGCTTTGTCTCGACATGCCAAAACTATTGGCTCTTACAGAT
Organism: Sitodiplosis mosellana; assembly: GCF_009176505.1. Lineage (NCBI taxonomy): Eukaryota > Metazoa > Arthropoda > Insecta > Diptera > Cecidomyiidae > Sitodiplosis > Sitodiplosis mosellana. Next base: position 293,843 of record NW_022595247.1, on the reverse strand, counting down.
CTCAATTATCTTGTCAACTTTTTGAGATAATGGGCGAACAAAAAGCTCGGACGCGAACGACGCCATACGCACATCGCTATTTTGCACATATTTCATAGTAAACAACATGTTTTTGGGGGTAGATAGGTCTTGATCGATAGGATTTCATCCCATCTACATTGCCTAGTGTACAGATATGTGCTTTTTGAAGTTTGGCGTGACGTTATAGTGGTCCGAAAGAGGAGATGTCATGAAATTTTGGCTAGTAAAACCAATACTTTACCTAACAAACAAAGTTTGCGGAAAAGTAATAAAAGAAAATGAAAAAATTTTGATTCGAAATGAACCATACAATAAATTAAGCAATATTTACAGGCGTCCGTTCAATGTTAAGAAAGTAGAAGAATGTAATGTCACGGTAGAAATCAATGGTAAAGAAGTGACTATTCACAAAAATCGAACCATTAAGTTCGAAGAATGAAATAAAACAAGATCTACTTGAATTGCTTCTAGAGTTTTTTCAAAGGAAGTAGCTAACCATTCAAAAAAATTCATAAACCAATTTAGCGACGCGTTATTCAATGTTAAGATGAAAATAAATTCTTAAAAGAAGAGAGGTAATCCAACAGTTTATTTGTATTTAACATCAATTTTACAAACAAACCAAACATTGTGAACATAGAAGTAAGAAAAGAATTACACAAATGTTTAAGTGAATTTATTTACATCTTCTTAAAGAAAGGAGGTGTTAGCGACGCAAACGACTAGCGCATGCACGCAAGCGCCGAACGCACTTCATTTGAATAAACACATTCATTCGAACCTTTAAACATATCGGTTGTGTTACTTGACTCTCTCTCCAACCTGCAGTTCATAGTAACAGAATGTTAGTATACATAAGTTATAGTATGCATGATTGATAGACGACAGCTGAAGCTATCACCCGGAAAAACCACAACGGATTTCGAAATGTTCTCTTTGCGAAATGTTCGAATTTCGAAATGTTTCAAGAGTTGGAGATATGAAGACAGATCAAAGATGCCAAAGGGCAAGTAAACCTTCTACTTTTAACCACAGACAAATGTATTTCAAAGTATATTTAATGTTGGTTTTTCTGAACAACATTTTGAGAATGGGATTGTGGATTAAAATGCAAAAGTTTTTCCTCAAATGCCAGTCCATTAAGTGTAAAGTACTAGTGTCTTAGTTGACCGACAGTCTCAAATAGTGCAATTGAAAGGCAAAGCAGACAGTCTACTCCTTTTCGGCAATTTGCCCGTAGATACTAACTCCGTACACAGCAACATCGTCTTTGATCATGAACCAGTCCAGGCGATAGGATCCAGGTTGGGCGAATGACTTCAGATGTTCGAATTTGTTCATGTCGATTGGATAGCCTTTGATTTCGTATTTACCCTGTGGAACTGGGCATACATCGTAGCTCGGTAAATTTGAATATTTGGAAATTTCGTCATAAAAGTACTTTTTGTAAATGGTCTTCATAAAAGCACATGTGCCAAACTTTGGCAGGGCGAACAGCGATTGATATTCGTTGGTACTTTCATCAAGTTTAAAGATTTCGATGGATACCTGATGGGAGTAGAAGTGTGGAACATAATGCAAGTCAGTTGAAAATGCATTTTTATTTAAACAAATTATTTCATACCTTCCAATCGTTGCTGATGTCTTGCTTAATCCCGAGCATAGCATCAACGGTGAAAATGTTCTTCGCATCGTCCTTTTTTACATTGTGAATTTTGTATTCGAAATGTTCGCCGGTGCCGTTGAACAATTCCACACGGTCATAGAGGATAGTGTACTTAAAAATAAAGCACAAAAATAGATTAACAACAAAAAAACGGAAAATGTTGGAAAGTTTCAGTCAAGTGTAATGAATGGTATTACATCATCGTCTGCCAAATTCAATTGAATTAAGTGAACGTTGAAAATCACGAGGAGAAAAAGAAAGTTTTTGATGTTGAACGCCATTCTGTTGGATTGATTTGATCAACTGAATACGTGTTTCGAGTACGCTTCGCACATTTATACACCGAATCGATTGCATGTTTTCGATCAATACAGTGCCCAGCGAGGGCAAAAAACTTTATCAACGACTCAATCGGTCCGCATGCCACCGCCTGAATACATTCGTTGTAACTGACACATTTATCAATATAAATTTTATTTATCAAATGTAATCAAAAAAAATGTCGATATAATAATTCAATTGTATGAAATGCGGAAAAGTGATTCAATTTTTTCTCCATTTGGATTAAATTTTTAATTAATCACTTGGCAACCAGAAGAATGTCATGTGGCTTCGGTATGACACAAAAAAAATCTTATTGCTTTTGCTATGAAGTGAAAATGCACACTTTTTTCCATTTGCCCTGAAATTATTGTTGCAGAGGGGAAAAAATAATCGACATTGGATGACAACAATACATTCATTCCACTTGATTTTATGTACGAGCTTTTTGATACACACGAACAGAAAACGAGAAAAAACAGCAACGCGCAACGGCTAACAAAAGAGATGCTCAGAATGATGAATCACGTATTATTCTGTAGATTAAAATGTTCGTACCAGAAATAAATATCGCTTTTTCGATCCAATAAATTTTTTTTAACAGCTATTGTTAGTCACTTTTCCGTCCACTTCCTTTGTGCAGATACAACAACGCCCACTCGACATTTTGCGCTATCAAACCTATAATTCTTGGATGTTTTTGCCATCGATTTATTTTTCGCTTTCAAATCGATTCATAATTCAGACGTTGTGCCAGTGAATCAATTGCACGCATCATTTCATGGACATTCAGAAGGTCGGAATAAATTGTCACGAAATCAAGATGAGAAAAAAAATTTAATGATAAAACGAGCCGATGAAGCACTATCAGAGGCTATCACCACTCTATTAAAGTGAATCGCAAATTTTAGCTGATACAACTTTTTTTTATTACGGAAGATGCAAAATCGTACTTCCTCAACTTCAAGAAAATTAAAGCATGAGATGGAATGGCATGTCATAAGAATTTCGCGGTAAGAAACATAATCAACATGTCAAAAATATATGTATTGATGTGGTTTGTGAAGTTGATGTATTGCGAGCAGCGATAAATGCCATAAAAATTCTGTTTGTTTCAACAAGGAGTTAGGAACATTGCTTAAGAGATAAACACTCTAGTATTAACATCTAATCATATAATCGTTTTGATGAAAAGTTTAAAAGTTTCAAGTGAATTTCTATGAACTTCGGAAATAAGACCCAACCTTATTACTTGTTCAAAAAGTGAAGAAAAATGTCAAAAGAGCACGAAAATTTATTCTTAGGAATGTTTTTCCCCCACAAAAATTACATAATATATTGCATAAACACTCAAACATGCAATGATAGAAACCATGATTTCATTTTGGCAAACAGTCAAAGCATTCCACTGAATGATAGATTTTAGCATCATTATTAGTTTGCAAAGTTTAATTAAAAATACCAATATTTCGCAATTATGTATGGAAGTTGGCTAATGCTGCGTTTTATTTATGGTTTATTTGCTGGCAATGTTTGAAACGTTTTTAATGAAATGAAGTGTTTTGAGGGACTCTTACCATGAAAAGAGTGAAAATGTTATGTGGAGAGTGCTCAAAATGGATTTGTTTATGAAATAGGGTGTAAGAGAAATTTTGTGGCGAAAATTGTATGAAAAACGATGAAGTGGGCGCCAATTATGTACGAAATGGTCTGAAAGCCACCACATAATGTATCAAAATAGCGAACACATGAATTGGCTTAACAAAAAAAAAATGCAAAACGACCATTTATAATAAAAATGCGATTTTCATTTCGTTCGAAACAAAAATCAGATGTTTGCAATTTGGGTGAACGCACTTCGAGCGGAGAGCTGCCATCATATTTTTTCCTCCTCTTTTTCTCTTTTCCTCCAGAGCTATAACACACTGGTATATGCTCTTTGATGGTAATTTATGTGTTTAAGTTTCCATGTTGCTATTGTCATCGGTGCTCTTTTTTTGTGGCTATAATTTCGGTCGAAACCAATCGCACATCGACTTCAAGCAGCAATAAAAGCTGAGCATAAGCACAGAAAACCCATAAAGTTTTCCTCTGTGAATGCGTCGCATTATTCACCATGAATTTTATGGACAATCGATTAGGTTCATTTCAAGCGCTAAATGGTCGACGATCCATTTTACTGTGGTCACCGCTTATATTCCTCTCTCTCTCTCTCCCTCACCGCCACTGCACTCAAAATGAATCAAATGTGTGTATGTTGCGCAAATGGAAATTGATCTTTATTTATTTAAAACTTTGCAATAAATTAAATGCTTTTGTACGTGATACACTAAATTTCATGACTTTTCCATTTTATGGTTGAGTATTGTAAACGAGATTGAGCGATACTGTTGAGTTGTCACGTTTATCATCGCTTATTTCGACGCGAATTCACTTCGGACGGTTTGAAACGGACGCAAACCGTTTACATCTCTCTGATTTGATTTTGTTCGTGCATGTAGTGATTCGTTGCAAGTCCAACTTAATTGAGCAGTGGTGGAGCCCATAAAACCACAGTAGCACACAGTCGGGCACATGTAGTTGGCCATTGACCATAAAAACCAACCCTTCGAACTTTAATGTGGTTCAGCGCACTTCAAAAGGACCCGCTGTTCAATTTCGATGCTGTTTCCCATAATGTCCATTTGATTTGCGCTCGTGAAACGCATTGAAATGCATGGAATTTATGAAATTGTTAATAATGAAACTCGATTGGGAAGAGTGTACGCAACAAAAAGGGAACACAATGAAAGTATTTGCAATTGGCAAATGATGATCAACTATGTGGTGGTAATGTTCTTCAATTTTGGTTTCGTCGATTTTCTCGTTGTGACGCAATCAAAATTCCAACCAAATCAGAATCAAATAAATCAAAGACATTGAAAAATAAACAGAATTTCAACTTTTATTGTTGTACCAAAATACCAAATAGGAATTTTGTTTGAAAATGCAACACCACACGATGTATCGAAACATTGTTTTCGCTTGCAATTTTGAGCAACACAAAATAGAATTTGCGAAAAACAAACCACATCGAATAATCAATAAAATCACCTTGAAGACGAACTTTCACGAAGCAGTTGCAACTATCGACGTTGTGATTCTCTCTCTCTCTCTCTCTCTCTCTCTCTCTCTCTCTCTCTCTCTCCTTCTCTATCCGTGTATTCGCATCCATCTGGTCCCTATACGTTACATCTGATGTAACGAGAAAGGGTGATCACTAAACAGGCATGCGGTTCGCGTGAGATAAAAAAGGCACGAAACATGGGCGGATAAGTCAATTGTGATTGTAAACTTGAACTAATCACATGGATTCACATCACCTGCTATTGAGATCATTTCAAAACAGTATTCATTTTATTTATTACTAAACCAGCTTATCGAAGCTTTTCATTTCCTTTTTTTTCTCATTTCAAGTGTTACGGTTGATTATTGCGCTTGCGATTATTTTCGCAGTGGCCACAGATGCAAACGAATTCTCTAGGGGAATTTCCACTTTTACATTGAACTTGTATCAGGTATATTTTGGAAAATCGAAAATAATTCCAAGTTAATCATTTAGAAATGAGTTTCTATTTCATCGTAGCAATGTGATAAATCGACCAGTGGAAATATTATCATCTCTCCATTCTCCGTGACAAACGCGTTGGCTCTTTTGTCGCAAGCAACTGATGGGACCACATTGAAAGAAATAAAATGCGGACTTCATTTGAATGTCGACAAATCAGCGATTTCTAACGAATTTCAAGAACACTATGGCCTGCTCAAAACGGGTGCTGGAAATGCTAGTCTATCGATTGTCACTCAAATTTATGTGCAACAAGGGCAAGAAATAAATAAGGATTTCCGAGAAGTGGCCGTTGAAAAGTTTCGATCAGGCGTTGAGCTGATGGATTTTGAGGAAAATTTTGAAACCGCTGAGACAATCAACCACTTTGTCGAAGAGAAAACAAATAGAAGAATCGAAGATCTAATCACACCGGAAATACTGACTGCTGAAACTCGTGTCGTTTTGGTGAACGCTGTTCATTTCAAAGGCGAATGGAAAATCAAATTCTACGAAAGTGAAACTTATAAAAACAAATTTTACACAAGCCAAACAGATAGCGTCGATGTGGAAAGTCTATGAACATTAATAAAAATTTCGGATATGCTAGTTTGGCCGATTTAGATGCCACTGCCCTTCAAATGGGATATGCCGATTCAGACCTTTCAATGGTATTTATTCTGTCAAACAGTCCAATGGGATTGTCTTATATAGAAAACGCATCCATTCATTCGCTACCTGTTCGTCTAAAAGTTTTTCGTGCGAGTTCGTGAAGTTAGCGGTTAGCAACGGAAGTCGGTTATCCGAAAATGTAGCTCTGATTTTTTCTCCAAAATTGATATTTATTCATTGCATGCACTTCTATGTGTCGAATACATATATGCAGCAACAACAACTTATTTCATTAAATGGAAAATGCATTATTCTGTTTACGTTAACTTCCAACAATACACACAGCCAAATCTAATGAAAATATATGAATATACGTGAGCATGTATTTGCTATGGGGAATGCTACGTTCCATTTGTTGGCTGTGCGCTGCAAAAACTCAAGATGTGTGTTATTACTTGGAATGTGTATGAATAAAACATGCATTTGCTGGTTTTTGGGTGCAAAATGGTTGCTGCTCATGAGTATGTGCATAAACTTTTGCCGGCAGAGAATATTGTGAGCCTCCTTAAAATCAAGTTTGACGTTGCTTTTAGTGTAGATGATTGTCAAGCGAGAAACAAGTGCATTAGTCGCTTCTTCTTTTCCAATACAAAATATATGTACACTTGCATATTTTATGAATTTCCAATCTCTGTGCAAATGCTACGGAATGATATGCACCCAGTTTGAATAGAAAACAACCTCACAAACACGTATATTTTAAATTTGATTCATTCTTCATCGCAGCCTGATTGATGTCAAATGTCTGTTTGAAAGTTGAACTTTTTCGTTTAGTTGAACGTAAAATTGATGTGATGTATATGCACAGCAAATAATGCAAATGCTCGCGACAGCGCACATTTGGTGACACCATCGATTCATTTCCCAAAAGCAACACATTAAAACTTTTAATGAATTTTCAGCCAACATTTACAAATGCCACTCAAAGTCTATAAAAGTTAATGATAAGTCAGGTTGTAAGTCTTCTACACATTTGACTCGTTCTTTTTTCATTGCCTCGTAGATCAACGTGAATTCAACGTGCAAATTGAAAGAAGGTTGCTGAAAGCTCGCCACTTTTCAATTAGCACCAGTCCCGTCGCCACACAGTAAATTTTATTGCGTAAGCACATAATACTGGTGTGGTGCTGGTCCACGAAATACACGTATATTTTATCTGGAGAGATTCTTCTGTCTGTTAAACACGCGTTGGAATTCGAAATTTTCGGTGAAATATAAATCAAGTTTCATCGGCCAAATAGATACAGTAAGAAGAGTGAGGAAGATTTTTTTGTGTAAACCGTCTAATTTGATTTCATCGAGGGAACGTGGTGCCCAAAAATGCTCGCACCTTTTACCAAAAAAAAAACCTCATCGTATTTATTGCGTCTGCTCCACCAGACCCATTAATTTAATTCCGTGATACTATTAAAATATATGATCTGTTAATGAATTTAAGAATTTATGTTACGATGGCTGCAGTGCTGCACTAACCGTACGTCGCATCCATAGTACCAAAACCAGAGTACACAAAAAAAACCGACGTTTTTTTCCGGGAGGAAGAAGAGTGTTAATTTTACTAACCGCTAATTTTAATGCTTCTTTTTTTCTGCATTCATTCCGTAGGTGTTATCACAGCACACACTCTTTAGCATGTGAAATACGTGTAAAGTTTTTGCATCATAAATCTGGGTAAAACGCACCATGCCTGTGATTCGACGCGTTGGCCAACTGAATTTATATTAATTTGCTTGATTTTTTTGTTAGGAAACATTTTTTTCTTTCGGTTTCTGCTCGTTTGCATAGAGTGCACATTTTCCCATCAAATTTTGCAATTAAATCAGAGAATGCGAGTGAATGCGTTGAATCTTTCGTTCCATATGATGCGAGCAAGCCCAAGCACACTTATGAACAATGTTTCGTTTGAGGTTCTGTAAAGAATGCTTGAATGTTCGCTAAGCTCATCCAGTAATGGCAAGCACCACCACGTGCGTGTGTGTGTGCCTTTGAACAGCACCCGTCTTTGCGTACAATGCAAGTGCGAACGAGGTGAAAAGAGAGGGGAAAGAAACAACAACACTTTGAAGAAATGAATTTGTGTGCTTTTCTTTCGCCGTAAAGATCAACTGCACGAAAGGAAATGTTCGTTTGAAAGTGGGAGCGACGGAAAGCAGCGAATTTATTGAGAATTGAAAATGTTGTCATGTGCTAAAAGAGATGTGAAGCATTTTCCATTTCGTTAATTCCATTGACATGTTCAACATGTCATGTTGTTTGTGTGTGTCTGAGTGCAAACGCTTGACACCGAAACGCGACGAAATGTCGATTGGCAACGAAACGATGTAAGATGTTTTTAGGTGTTGAACATGTGCTTGGCATCTTGTCACATAACGAATAATCTCGGCCCAAAAACCAGATCACACACACCAAACATCTAGTGCAATGCACACAAATACATATTCCCACTTTTGATTCATATGTTTCGACAAATTATGCAAATGTTTCTAATTGAAATTCAGTACCGTCAGATTAAAATTAAATGCACTACACCTTTACGGTAATGCAAACTGGGATATTAACGGGTTTTTTATGCTTGAAACTTTGGATCATGAAAATTTGAAATTTTCCTCTGCACAAGCATAACCATCTCGCTTTGAAGGGGGAAAAAGATGAAAAAAGGAACAAAGAAAAGTGTGAATGGTAGGGAAAAATGGAAATTATCACAGGTAATCTCGGATACTCTCACATAATTAGCAATTGAAAATATTTCACCAAGAGCGAGAGAGATGGAGATAGAGAAAAAATGAGCTCTCGACCACTCCAAAACTTTTGTGCAAAGGGAAAATGGTTTTGGCGAAGCATAATAATGAATTTTCAGTGCTTGACTTTGTAATCACACGTTAAGATTGAAATTCTTCTCTTCAAACTAATTCAAATTGATATTAATATTAGTTGCATTTGCGATAGTTTGATCGTGAACCGAGAGATGGGTAGGTGGATTATGAAGTATATGTGTGTGTGTGGTTGATTCGCTCAAGGCAAACATTGTCTTGTGTTCACAACCGAGCAATATTAGCATAAAATTTAATTTTCAATGGAGGGTCTTATGAGCACATGCAAAGTGTATTGAATGCATCAATTTCCTAATGCACGTGTAAAACAATTCGTACACGTTTATCTTTGACGATAAAAGCGATACACTAAACCGCACTTCCGTTGCCCCATTCCTCGCTCGTTCACATGCACAAATTATCTATGTGTGCTGGTCATGGAGATGATGCAACAGAATCAGGTTTAAAGTGCATGCACAAAGTTATGTTCAGGACTTGAGAGCGTTCAAGTGCCCAAAATCGATTGCAATCTATTGTATATCAACGCCAATAGATTAAGTTGTGCCAGCTTTCAAACTTGAGACACGGTGAATATCAAGAAAATATTAAAAATAATTGGACAAATCAAATGATTTCAAATTCATCGCCCAATTTGTCCGTATCTTTGGTTAAAGGTGCGGTGATTGTGGCATAGAATTTCTGACTCTTACCGTACCCAGCTCAGAATAATTGAAACGAGTAAAATGCATTTAAGTAGCTAAACTCAGCTATACATATATATAGAAATAGATGTAACAGTAGCACCACAACAACACTTCGGGGACAAATGTGCTGGGGAAATGGGGCCAAGGAAAATATTTACACAGAGATGAAGGTCATTATTCTGAATACACGGCGAAAAGTTCCTATTCAGCATTAAATGCTGTGTAAAATATCGAATGTTTTTCCCGTTAAGTCGGTCTTCATTCCGACATTTGCATTAATTTTATTTGTAGACATCTCTCTCTTTCGGTTGCCGTTTTTGTCATGGAAACTAATTCAAGTTTAACCGAACGAGAGAAATCATGAGCATTTGCCAACGGCAGCACAACAACGCAACTGAATTGAAGAAGTGAAAAAAAAACACCAGAACGAAGAAAGCATTTGAAAGTAGCGAACAATAATGTAATTCATATTTTATGGAGAAACTTCTGTTCAATGCCACATCGTCTTCAACGCAAAAACTATTCATTTCGTAATATTATACTGTATATTTTGATATTACCTTCAAAGTTGGCGACGGCGGCGGTAGTGATGACGGTAACAAGAAAACAAGGCTCTATTTCGTCCGAACTTGGTGATTAGTTTGTAGAATAAATGGAACAAACAAATAACACAAATCCGTTGGCTCAATGTCAGATAACATCAAAACACAAGTCAAACTGACATGGCTTATGTTTCGGCAAAAAGTTATCCCGTTCATGATAGATTTGTAGCTCATCCAAAGCATCGAAAACGCAAAGTGTGTACACACCGAAAACTTTCTCCAGCAATGTGTATTTCCAGCTTCACATCAATTGAAAGTTTATCTGTTAAAACTATCGACTTATTTTTGGTGTTATCTGCAAAATTACAACATTCGTCATATTTCGAATCCATTGGCTCAATCATAAATTGCCGACTCACCGAAAATTCGACATGGATGCGATAAATACCATTTGAATAAAGCTGAGAATGATATTGTGTTCAACTTGTAATATGCATATTTATTGATGTTGTTAATATTTCCTTGGGCCCATCCCCATTTCCATGATGACCAGAAATCGAAAACTATATCGAATTCATTTCGAGCTCGGATTGAATACAAGGGAAACTTTGAAGTGGTACTTGGCAAGTCTACCTGCGTCACTTCGAGTGCTCATATTTCAGTCGGAGAACGGCAAGAAATTGGGATATCTCATTTTGGCATCGTTTTAACGATTCGATATTTCTTCAAGTGTTTTGCAAGACATACGACTCGTGCAACAAATTCAATGTTCTTCTCGTTGGAGTGTGCGTCAAACCGATATAATCAATGTCGTTTCATGGTCGTAAATCGAGATTATAAGTTGCTGTCGCTTTTATTTTTGACATGATTTAATCGGTACCGACGGTTTGAGAGGTTGAATAAAATGAGCAAATATTCGAATTTTCCAGTGAATTATCTCTTACACTCTGGGTAGTGTATAATCCAAGAAAAAAGTTTTCTTTAAAAAAAAGGAAATAATTTCATAAATTCGGCAAATAAGAGAAATTTGTCTCTTTACTCTATTCATAAAACACAGTATTTGCTTATTTTCTGCCAACTTTCCATCAAAAGCCAAAAAAGGATTCCGCCAGGAATGAAGCTTATTTTCAGTCGGTTGCATTATTGTTTATTTACGACTTTGATTGTTATGACAAAATATGCCAATTAAAAAATTAACAATTCAAATTGTTGGGCAAACAAGTTGGAGATTTTTAATGGAATCATGCAAAATGTTCATTCGAATTAAAAAGTGCCAGCGACAGCTGATCTCAAAATAGAAAATATTCCATTGTGTCAGTTGGGTTAGTTTTCTGGTTTTGATGCTGTGCAATTTGGCCATACGCTGTCATACACATATCCTATTCCGTTTGGACCGGTTCCGTATGTGGTTTACGAGAGGAGTGGAGGAGAGCAAACAAAAATGTTATATGCATTCCATAACATGCATTGCGAATTGAATAGCGCGAGCGGTTTCAAATATGCCAACGCTGTCAAAATCCAACGACGACGACGAGGACGACTTATTTGTATGTTGTGTTTCATTTGGTAAACTTAACTTTGCAATTTAAAATGTAAATGTTTTCCGAAAATTGAACGAAACTTTTACGATTTTGTGTACCGAGTGCAGAGAGCAATCGGTTCGGTGCGGTTGTGTTAAATGCAATTTTGTTTGATTTCCGTTTACAAATTATGACGCACTAATACACTTAAAACTTCAAAATCGGCATATGCACCCACCATCAAACTTGCTGATATGGATGGTCGCTAGTGTGTGTGTCGCTGTTGTTTCAGATTCTTCACTTTGGCAACTTGGCTACGGAAACATCGTTTCGAAATAAGAATAAACATAAATAATGCATTTTGTTAGTTTCCACTACGGAAATATAACTAAAACGGAACCCACAAAATTATTACGAATGTGTTTGTTCCACTCGTTCGGTTTTCACAGGCGAATTTAAACATTTCCATTTTTGGTGAAGTTCCGTCAATTTTCTATTTATGTTTTTGTTTTGACGGCAAATGTTTGCTGTTTTTAACCAGTGCCGGTATTCTACAACACATTCCGAACACTTTGTTCGGAACGTTCAATTGCATTTTGGAAGGTGGATATCAAACGTTCAATCAATAAAATAGATACAAATCCATATATAACGTTTGATAGCCACCTTCCAAAATGTAATTGAACGTTCCGAACAAAGTGTTCGGAATGTGTTGTAGAATACCGGCACAGAAAAAGAAGGATCGGGGTTTGCAGCAATTTTGCAACGATTTTGCGGTTAATTCACATGCTTAATATCATACTTACGGAGATTATGTTTTCCCATTTCAACGTCATGAGCATTAGTTTTCCGAACGGGACACGTTTTTCAATGTACATATTCATATAGCTTACCTTCACGTGCCGAACGCCACCCTCCTACATTGTGTTCTTATTACTTGACATAAGTAGACCTCTCATCCGGCCGGGAAAAGTCGGAAAAAACACAAAAATCCCGACATTTTGAGACAAAAGATTCCCGTTTTTTTCTGTTTTTGAGTCCATTTTCCCGACATTTTTGAGTTAATTTGATTCCAAGAATTTATTGTACAATTCAAGTCAAATTATAGAAGTTACATTTAGAAATCGCGCATTTTTTTTTGTCAAATTATGAAACATTCTCATTCTGCTCACCAGTACTACTATACTATATGTTACAGCTTATATTCTTATTTGCAAAACGTACATGTGAATACATGTATAGTTTCGATGAATTTCGATTTCTGTTAGACTAAACAATGATCCGTCGTTGAAAATACACAGCAATTATCTGTATTGGCAAAAGTCTAATAAAACCTCAAATTTATTTGTCACTTGTATAGAGTAGTTCATCGTTTGCTGAGCAGTTCGTATTTTTGTTTTTGTTTATATTGTTTATCTCATAAACCAATGACTGCAAAAACAGGCACAGCCGAGAAATTACGATTCCGCACCGATCAATAATTATGATGAAGCAATGAAATTCATCGCTTCTCATTTGTGGTCGTTCTTTTATGTAATTCAATTGCTCAGTGTGTTTGACACTAATAGGTCGTTTAGCATTCACAACAGTTTAGAGTTAAAGTGAATAAAGAAAAAAAAATCAAGCAAATCTGTTGAACGTTTTCTCACTAAAGCGTGGAGCATTCTGAATTTGAATTGAAACATATTTTTCGAAGTATAGTTCCATTCCAACAGCTTATTTAATAACAAGATTAAATAAATTTAAATCGCTCTGAAAAGATTTTTGAATCGATACCAATACTTTTATGTTCGCTTAGGCACGAGTTTCTTTACTTTGCTTCATCAAAGAATATGAAAATAAAGATAACAAACGATAATACGTGTATTTTGAATTTGATATTTTTATGAATATATGATTATTTTGTGTTTTTCTAGGCAATTTTGACTTCCCGACTTTTCCCGATATTTTTTTCACGAATTCCCGACATTTTTTCCAATTCCCAACAAAAATTCCCGACATTTTGAAAATTTACGATGAGCGGTCTAGACATAAGTATGGTTTCTTTTTATGACTTATATGTGTGTTACCTTTTTTGCTAAAGACACCTGCCAGCCGCTCTTCGTAATTTTTCATCCCAAAATCCAATCGCAATCTTATTGCCAACACAAAATGACTCACTCTTCTCTTCTTCTTTCTTTTTTATTGAAACAAATTAACGGAAAACCCTGATTATGATGAGTCTAACCTTTTCAAATGCAGCGTAATCAGTACACGAGTTTGCCACCAATTAATTTCAATTAACTTCTTTTTCGCATGAACAAAATGTCATCGAGTGTGTGTATGTGTGCAAGCGCGAGACAAGCATTGCAAAATTGCTCCATAAACACACAAAGCCCAGATTAACGGGGCTTTATGAATCCAAAAGAATCTCTATCAACGAGTTCAACGATGATGATAAGAAAAAAAACGAGAGCGATATAATCTGCTTTTTACTGCGTGGTTTCATTACCTCGAATGCCGAAACTGCAATTTTTCGAATAGTTGGTCGTTGAGATTTTCGCCCAGTTGAACGCTAATGATATAAAACGACTGGGCGGAGTAGGAGAGAGAGAAAGAGAGTAAGGAAGAGTGAAATAATTTCCTAAGCGAAAATTCCATATGTGCGACTGTGTACATTTTTCGTGGTGAAACATGTGTTGAGTGGATTGCGCCATGAGGTGGAAACTATATTTGAATACGGATACAATGAAACCGCAGGTAGAAAACTCAAGCAAAAAAACACACTTACAAAAGCCCAATAGGTAATTGACATTTAATTGAAACTTTGCTATGGCTGTGCACAATTTTCCAGCTAGCACAATGCTAACATTTGAAAAACTGCTGAAGAGTGAAATTTGATGGTGTTCGCTACAACGATATGCACTTGAGTTTTAATTCTAGGTGTTCTCTATCGCCAACGCATAGTTTTCAATTGCAAAAACTTTTCCACATTGAAATTCATAAGTCATGAATACCGGCGAAAGAAATATAGTCTCTCGAATTAAACCAAAGCAGCAACAACAACGAGAAACCAAAAGTGAAAGAAAAAATTGTAATTTGTTTTGGAAACGAACAAGTCAATCAAGGTTATGCTTCGAGGTTTTGTCCATGATTTCATCTTTTATCTACCGTCCAGAGAAAAGCAGTGCCGGAAGCTCGTTTGCAACTACGAAAAAAGAAAGAAAAACGCATTAAGTGAAAAACTGCATAACTCACTTTTAATTGAAAAGCGAAAACTTGAGTACAAAGTGAAATGGTTTCATGTTTGGGAGTGTGGTTTTTTTTGTTCGCCTCCTCCACTGTAACAGAGAAACAAAAAAAATTACGAACTAGAAATAAAAACGCGAACGCGTGATATAATGGTGCGATGTGATTTATACCGAGCAAAGAGAGAGAAGGGCGAAGAGTGGCTAAAAGTCAGTAGAATGTGTTACACTTTGCTCGCTTTCAGCCAAACACCACCCGACGGCAATAATAGTAACGAAACATTATCAATTTTAATTGGAATTTTCGTTTTAGCACAAGTTTCAAATTGAAAATGTTTCAGCAACATGGCCAATCCGAGTTTCGTCTGCAGCATGCCAAAGCGAACGCCGATACAAATGCGCGGCCCCTCTCCGAATGGCAAAAAACTGAACGAGTGCCGTTTCGATTTATTTGCATCGCTAAAGCGGTTCGGATCAAAGCAATTCGGATCTGGAAACAATTCAGCATCATTGTGGAACGCAACAGCCGGAACAATCACATAAGTACCCTTTGGTGCGACGGCACCATTGGGAAGTGTATAATCCTTGCTAATGATTCGATGAAGTGTACCAACAGCTGGATGCATTCGCATCGTTTCTATGATGATTTTGCGTCCGGAGTTCATGTCGTTGGTGTGCAACGGGTGGAATTTGAAAATGGAGAAAAAGAAAAAGAAATCGATAGGGAACAATCAAAAATGAAATGTAAAGTAAATTTTAAATAGCACGTCACGAATGGTGAAATGTGCTACGGATTGTTGCGTGAGCACACATCACAAAACTATCGAATTCATTTCCACTTTGCGTTTTGATCAACTCACCGTAAATCACTTGGTCCAAATAGGTGCACTCCATTAAGCTGTCGTAGGTGATTTTACCATCGTGCCGACTAAGAACGTCATTCAATTCGGCGCGTACTTTATCCTGTATCACCCTGTTTAATGCGAGCTCATAAAGAGCATAAGTCATGGCTGTCGATGAGGTTTCAAAGCCAGCAAAAAAGAATAAAAACACTTGCGCTGCAATATCCTTAAGTGATAGCCCGTCGCCGTCACCACTTACACCGTCTTCCTCTTCTCGATATAAATCAATCATCAGCTGCATAAAATCGCGACGTTCGATTTGTTTTTCTTTGCGCTCTTCGATGGTTTTTTTGCACATTGCGATTATGAATTTTGATACGTCGTTGTGGAGCAAACGAAAACCGAGCGCTCGTGCCTGACGCCGAAACAGCATTGCTGCATAGAGTTTTAGCAAACGGATCCGTGTGAATGTCAACATTTTTTTACCCACCGCACGAAATTCGGATTTTGGATTCGATAAACTGTCGCATTGTGTACCGAATGCACATGACACTATGACGTCGGTGTTATAGCGCGCCAGCAAATCGGTGATTTCAACAATGAATTCACTCTTTGAACCACCACTGTTGCTGCTGTTGTTACTGTTCCATTTCATTTGTAAATGCTTTACCATTTCATCGGCCACATCGTAAATGGTGAAGAACATGTTTTTGATTTTGCCACTGCTAAAGGTTGGCGTCATCTTAATGCGCAAACGACGCCAATCACTGTTCTCAATGAAAAACAAATTAGCCGACAATGGATCGTCGTCTTTGTTAAAATACACACCACGATTCACAAAATACTGGAAATCACGAACTAGCACGGTTTTCGCAAATTCGGGCGTTAGTACAAACAGAACGGGCTTATTCAGAAAGTATAAGCCAACGTAGTCACCTTTTGACTTGAGCTTTTTATACAAATCAATTGCCATTAAGCCAAAATTCATGTACGCCATACGAGAGTCGAGATGCCCTGATGGAAACGACGGTGGAATCGTTGGCACTCCTTGTCTCGACCACAGCTGATAAGACTGCTGAAACCGAATGTAAACATATAGCACAAATAAACCACCGAGCACTGCACTTAAGAGCAGAAAAGTCAACATTTTTCTTGAGATATTTGCTATTTGCCGAGGAAAAAAAATCACTTAGAAAATTCCGAACCGAAGACCCTCGATCTCAATCACACACAAAAAAATCGAACTGATATGAATTGATTGATACAACAACTCGATGATGAAATAGAGAATTTTTATGGTCGACAAGATGTTCAACTGAATCAACGACGCGACATGTCTAGTCGATTTCCAATATAAGAATGTTCAATTCGACGCTTCAACAACAATCCCACAGTACGCACAATTGAATCCGCTTCAATTGCTTTCTATTCAATTTAGTTTCAGAATGTCATTTTGCCATTTGTTTTTGAAGTTGTTTTCAATTCCGATCGAACTACTACGTCAAACACACTCACACGCTCACCAGACACCGAGCGTATTAAGTCTGGGCTAAAACTTGTTGACTGCCACTGTGATTCGGACGGATTTTAGTGCGACTATATGAAAGGAAAACAAAATGTAAAATTGAATAGAATTGCATTGGAATTCGTTTCGTGCATGCAATTGAAGATTCAATTTCGATGTGGATTATTTGGTTTACTTATTGCGAGACGCTCGAATGACATTGCCTGCCAATTTTATTGATATTTGAAACCATACAATTTTCAGATCGTTATGAAGCCACACAAAATATCACCACAAATTCGGCCAAAATAGAATGAAAAAATGACCGAAAATATCTGTGAATAAAAACGGTATATTTGGCTACCAGTGCCCGTAATCGTCCGATTTTATGAAGTCTACAGAAAATATGTTCGTCATTTGGTATGATTTTTCAAAATAAAGAAAAACAGACACCAGATGTGGTTGACATTCAAAGTCCCATCTTATTCGTGAGGTTAAATTAAAGAAAAGGAAATTATTTGTGACATTCGTCTACCGAATAACGTACATTTCAATTAATCCGCAGTTATTTTTAACTTTGATCCACATAACTTGGCCGATTTTCTGAATGAACTACTTACAACGGAATGCAATGATTCATTAATTGGCTTCAATTGACTTGGTTCGGATGATTTTTAAAACTGATAATCAATTGCGTGCATCATTTGATAAATCTTTATGCACTCGTAGTTTTTCGTACGTAATCGACGCTATTCTTCAAATACTATTGATTTCATTTGAAATAATGGCCATTTTTTCGCTCCCCGTGTGGAAAAAAATGACTGACTGACTTTAGATTCAGTTGACTGTAGTTGATTGAATTTATATTTTTGTATGAAGAAAATCACTTTGTCCCAAAATAAGCAAATTATTTTGACTTGTAATTTTGAATGATTTCAGTTAACTTTGATAGACTTACACTACACGTTGCACTGAAATTTCAATCAAAGTAAGTCATTTTTGTCCGAAATTAGTTAACAGACTGGTCAGTTACAATATTCGCACACGGGTCGTAATCCATCATTTTATATATTGTATTCGCACCGGATTTTTGTATATTACTTCTCTTACAGTTCATTGAGTTTTTTTTTTCATTTTTCGTTCAACACTTGAGCATTGTTGTATGGTTCACTAGCGAATTATTACCCAGCATCCCAGTGGCATTCACAGTAGCAGTTGCAGCCATTTTTGCATTAAGCCAATATTTTTTATGGAACACCCAAGACTTGGGTCCCAATTGCTGAAGAACTTAACAAAAGATGCGAATTGAAACTGTTTTCTGACTGTTTAAATATTAAAAAAAAGACAGTATTCAAATGCAATACAGAATTGAAAATCAAACATTGGAAATCCTAGTTTAAGACGGATTTCGGCATTTTTATTTGTTATTCAAAAGCTCTTAAATCAAATACTCGCTCTAAATTGATTAAGAATATTCTTGTTCTGATGCAAAATACGAAAAAATAAATTGTATTAGAATAAGAAGTCAATGAATCACCATTAACATTATACTAAATTATTTAAACTGATACAGAGTTTATGATTAATTGGTGTTAAGAATCTTTCTCATTCGATTAATAATTGATAAAATGCTCGCAACCATTTAGTTAGTGAATATTACAGTGATAACCTTGTTTACTAACATATGTGAACTGCGTGTTTATGTGTTTTGAAACTTTATGCCCATAGTGCGCCGTTGAACTCGTAGATGGCATTGTACGACGTACAGTGTACGTTCTATTCACTCTGTATCAGTAAAAATAACATATCGCCCGTTTAAAATCTTAACAATTTAGATTATTGTGCATGGACACATCGTAACATTTGGCTTTTTTACAACGGCACGTACAGCTTCTAGGAATACAGCATCAATGTTTTTCTTCTCTATTGCCGAACACTCGATCAGGGCCTTTGCTTTGATTTTCTGCTTCAACTTCTTTGCTTCGTTCAAAGTCACGAATTTTTCTGAATTAGGATAGCGTAGATCGCTTTTTGTACCTGAAATATCGAGCATCGTGTTAATAGAGCGAATATTTCCACGAACAGTATTCACTAAACACTATCTCCCCATTATTCGGTTTTATGAACATTCAAGTTTGCTGTGAATTTAAGTTTAAACAACACTCATCTATGAATCATAATATGAATCATACTACATGATTTTTCGTGAATCAATTGAATAGTATTCAATGAATTCTCACCAACAAGGATGATTGGAACACTCGGTGAGCAATGCTGAATTTCTGGGTACCATTTTGAGAGCACATTGTTGAAGGATGCTCGGTTGGATATCGAATAACAAATAATGAAACAATCAGTATTTGGATAGCTTAGCGATCGCACTCGATCAAAGTCCTCTTGTCCTATATTCCAAAATGAGTAAACAAATTAATTTTTAACTTGAATTTAAATTCCGATTGCGAACGGCAACAAAATTCGTGCATACCGGCTGTGTCCCATAATGTGAGCGTATAGTCTTTGCCGTCAACGGAGAGGTTGCATGTGTGGTTTTCATACACCGTTGGCACATATTCCTCTGGAAACTCATTTTTGGTGTGTGTAATGAGCATACACGTTTTTCCAATCATACCATCGCCGATAGTTGTTATTTTCAGTGGCGGCATTTTATCGTGATTTTACTATCAGTGACGGTTGCTGCTTTTTATCTTTTGTCTACTTCCGTTACTTTCGCGTTTTATTTTCAACTCGTTCGTTCTAGAACTTGCCCTGGGTAATAAATTACGAAATGCACACACATAAAAAAATACCGGTCGGTTTTCAGGACGCAATTCACACCGCTGAAAAATGATAAATTTTAATTTTTTTTTACATTTTTCGAAAGAATTAAAGAACAAAATATCGAAAAGTCCAATGTTTGTATGTTATGTTTGAGAAAATTGATTCCAATTTTTATTTTCATCTGTCGAGATATGGCAGATGTAAAGGGATCGACTCTCCAACGATGTGATTATGGAGATATTTGAAAATTTAAGAAAATGAAATAAAATCAAATGACTCACAATTCTCAAAGTAAGTGAAAGACGTCAATGGAGCACATATCTCGATCAAATGTACTTCAAAATCGATGCAAATGCATGTTTTTGTTATTTGATAAAGAAATATTATAAGAGTCTTTAATGCTTTATGAAATCAATGTCGAATTTGATAAAAGTTCTTATTAAAATTAATTCAAGATGTTATTTCAATCACTAACATATCACCATCGAAAATACTTTGCCAAAATTAAGTTGAACGTAATTAATTTATGGAAAAAAATGAACACAGCAATTAAATTCACATTTTGTTTTAAAAAAATATCAAGAGAACAGAACTTTTCTTTCAAGTCAGTTCTCGTGTTGACAGCCAAAACAGAACTAATGATATTCACTCGAATAAATCTTTGCAGAAAGCATGTATGGAAATGGGAGATAAGAGTATCGAAATAAACAAGTTCAAATCGCACTGAAATTAATTTCTTGAATTGGATACCACCATTTTTATGTGTTGAAAAGAAGTTTTTTTCAGTCATTTTCTTGATATCAGTAATTCTGTGATATGATTTCCATTTATTTTGAATTCTGTTATCGGTTGAGTCATGCCTCTAACCAAAAGCAAGCAATAACACTGGAAAGAATCACACATGAAAATGTCGTTTTATAAAAATGAAAATGTCGTTTTGAATCATTAAAAAAAACTCATGTTTTGTTAATTGGTGATTAATTTTTTGAATTTGAACTTTGGCATGAACAGTCATTTTTTCATTATTATTGATATTGTACACTCTTCACTTGGCAGCTTAAGTAAGCTCATTTATAAATTTTGGCCATTTAAAAGAATTTGATGGAAATCTTTTTTTTAATCAGTAGTTGATATTTTATTTATTTCATTCATTAAACAAAAATTATGTCTCTAATAATTGGAAGAAACGAACGATAAAAAAACTCCTTTTTCTCTATTTTCGGACAGCAGTGAGTAAAACTTCGTCTTACATAGATACTATTCATAGATATTATGTATGAGTGCATGCAGCACAAATTGTATGATTTCGATATTTTGCTGGTTATCTTTGCATCGACCATTTATAAAATTGTGCATGAACAATCTTTCTTCTCTTCAATTACGGCATCATATTTGGCTTTTTTACTACGGCACGTACAGCTTCTAGGAATACAGCATCAATGTTTTTCTTCTCTATTGCCGAACACTCGATCAGGGCCTTTGCTTTGATTTTCCGCTTCAACTCCTTTGCTTCGTTCAAAGTCACGAATTTTTCTGAGATGGGATAGCGTTTATCACTTTTTGTACCTGAAATATCAAGCATCGTGTCAATAGAGCGAATATTTTCACGAACAGTAATCACTAAACACTATCTCCCCATTATTCGGTTTTATGAACATTCAAGTTTGCTGTGAATTTAAGTTTAAACAACACTCATCTTTGAATCATAATATGAATCATACTACATGATTTTTCGTGAATCAATTGAATAGTATTCAATGAATTCTCACCAACAAGGATGATCGGAACACTCGGTGAGCACTTCTGAATTTCTGGGTACCATTTTTCGAGCACATTTTCGAAGGATGCTCGGTTGGATATCGAATAACAAATAATGAAACAATCAGTATTTGGATAGAATAGCGGTCGCAAACGATCATAGTCCTCTTGCCCTAATGATATTTTGAATAAATAAAAAGTGAGAGCATTCGTTATAAAGTGGAAGCAAACTGAAGCCGCTCTTTGAGTTATTTTTCAGGCCACTCTACCACTATTATGAAAAAATACAATTGGTGCATACCGGCTGTGACACACAATGTGAGTTCAAACTTCTTGCCATCAATGGTTTGGTCGCAGATGTAATTTTCGAAAACTGTAGGTGGTACATCGAACGTAGGAAATTTATCATCAGCATATGTGATGAGTAAACACGTTTTTCCTACCATACCATCACCGATGGTTGTGATTTTTAGCTTTGAAGCCGCCATTTATGGTCTTTTACTTTTCCGTACACAACGTGTCAAGGGAAAGTATAGGAATTGGTCCCGAAAACTTTTTTCGCAAAATTGGTTTAGATCATTATAAAAACTCATGAAACGCGTAGAAAACCACTTTTTGAGACACTTTTCCGTTCGTGTGCCGTCGTCGTTGTCGTCGTCGTAGCTGTTTGTAAACACGATAACTCAAAAAATAATTGAGATAATCAAAATCTGGAAATGCCAAAAGTTTTGTATCCAAAAAACTTAGTTTGAGTTCGAAGATGAGCCATTTTCGATTTGATCCTGAGGACTTGCCCTAAGAAAAACCTCAAAAAATTGACACTTTTGTATGGGAGGTACCCGTAAATCGACTCCGATTGGCTTCAAACTCTCTGGGATTTCATTTTTTAGAAAAAAAATAAGATTCTGAAAGTTTGAAACCAATCGGAATCGGTTTACGGGTACCTCCCATACAAATTTTTTGAAATTTCGACTAAAATTACCGATTTTTGGACAATTTTGTATGGAAGGTACCCGTTAATCGATTCTGATTGGCTTCAAACATTTTGTGGTTTCATTTTTTGGAGAAAAAATAAGATTCTTAAAGTTTCATGTTGATCGTTTGCAGAAGTTTGATTTTTTGTCCTCAATTTTTGTCGACATTTCTTTGGAAAAAAATTAAGGGCCAAAAACCAAACTTCTGCAAATGCGATCAACATGAAACTTTCAGAATCTTTTTTTTTCTCCAAAAAATGAACCCTCAGAAAGTTCAAAGCCAATAAGAATTGGTTTACGGGTACCTCTCATACAAAATTGTTGAAGTTTTAGTTAAAGTGACCGATTTTTCACTTTATTTTCATTATTATATTTTCACTGCCTTTATTTCAAGAAAATTCACAAAAAATAACCAAAAGTACCTACGGACAACGAAGGCCAACGGTACGGAAAAGTTCGGGATTACCAATGTAATTCTTTTTATTGCTTTTATATTTACTTTCGCGATTTTTGTTTTCAAATTGAGCGTTTCCTCAGATTGTCTTCTGCAATGTATGGACACGACACGTACAACTATATAAATAAACACTTGAAATGCTACACCGCTCTAGCGTTCTCGATGAACAATAATATCATGTAAATAACAAATTTATTTGCGTTAATTTATACTTTACGACCAAAAGAAATGACCGAAAAAATAATTTTATCAAAGTGAATTCTCGTGTTGAAAGCAAAAGCAAAACTGGCAAACTACTCAATTTTAGAATGATGTAAAATTTGATGATAAAAGTGTTTCTTGGAATGTATATCACCCATTTTTTGTTTCTTAGTCACGAGAGTTTATGCAATTTTTTCTTCATTACAAAAATATTAAATAAACAAATAATGAAAAAAAATGTTTTAAATGTTTTGTTTATGTTTTTTTTAATTTATGCTACTGTTTCTTCTATTTAAATTTGGTGTGAACTGTTTCTTCGTGTGTTTTGAAAGTAAGACTTGACATCATAGTATGTTGAACTCATAGATGGCATTTCAGGTGGTTTCTATTCGACACCAGTTTTAATAATAACGGTATTAATCATTTTATTGTAGGAATGTAGTACAGGTTAGAGGATTATATCCTTCCTTTAAATATGTAATATTACTGGTATTATATTAGTCTTGTTCTTCTCATTAATAAACAGTATTTACTTACTCAATTCTCCTACATTAAGAAAATTCTGCAGATTTCAGAAAAACATTAATGGATATTTTTACAGAAATGTAATTTTTTTGGACAGATATTGAATCTGTGATTGAATGAAAGGAACTGAAATGTGAATTCAACAAAATATCTCTTTTTTAATGGAAGTGTTAGAAAATCGATGAGCATCTACTATAATGTAATTAGTTTTCTTTGATATCAAATTGAAATGACGTTGAACATGTCAAAGTTTAAAACGATTGAAAGTTGTAATTTTGAAGGGAACATGTCAGGTATTGCGACATTAAAATATGGTCATTTAATGTAGGAGAAGTGTTTAAAGATAAGTGAAACGATTTTTTTAAATGAATTTGAGAAAATTGAATCAATAACACCGCATAAGTTATATCATCCTCAAAAGCTAAAAGAAAATGAGTGCGATTAAAAGACTTAATGAAATTATTGGTTGAAATCATACATTCAATGAGGTTTTAATGTTTATAATAAAAATTCCTTTTGTATGAAAGAGAATCGGACAAAAGTCCATTTGGTATACTGTGGCATGGGACAGGAATGGAATGATAGGATACATTCCAAGCAAAAACTTCATAAAGAAATTTTTTATAAATAAATATTCCAAGAGATATATTTTTTCAGCTAAATGATTATCAAAATGGTCTGCGAACATATTAAATAGTTGAAGTCGAACCGTTTTGACCTTTAACGAAAGCGATAGCCATTAATTTGGATTGCATATGTTCATTCTAATTTAAACTCCAAACTTACGGCGTTGTAACAATCATTTGCACTTCTGATCAAATAGACCAAATCAACAATCAAACGATCAATCGTGCAGAAGATCATCATGGTTATTAGATCTAAAAAGATTGTGTTGTAGAAGATTAGAAATTTGATAGTCCTTAAAAATGTTAAATTTACCGTAATTAAGTTCCATGTATTTTCTTCTGAGCTATTGCTAACCGATATACAGAATAAACATAGAATATTGAAAACAAATTATGAATACAATCAAATTCGAATATAATGTTCACACGTCAAGAAAATTCATGGATCGATTCGTAGTAGTTGCGAATTCTTCTGCAACGATTGAGTTCAATGTTCCGCTTGTTTTGTGGCCGTTTTCTCTTAAACCGATTTGATTTCCCCATTTGCAGCAATTTTGTATTCAATTTTTGCAATTCGAATGCTATCACTTTCAAATGCAGGACATAGAAGAAAACATGTTGATCAAATGTATTTCGATTGATGAACATCATGAATAAACTAGAAAAACCGAAAAGCTTGGATGTTTTAACGCATACTACATGGGCTGAAAAGTCTTCGGCCTGACCTAGATGCGGCACCACAAACAAAAAATCCCAGGGTCTACCAAATAGTACCAACCTTAACTCGATTTCTGTTAAAATTTCATGACATTTTACCAATGCGTTCTCAAGTTATTGCCCTCGAAGTGACGCTACCTCTGTGTTTTTGTTTTAATACCATGGAAAAAAGTAAATATCGTGTTTTGATAAAACATTGCTTCCTGATGGGAAAAAATAGTATAATAAAATATATCACATTTCCAAAAAATAATAGAAACGATGTGGTAAAATAGTTCCATTGGATTGAACCGATTTGCGATGAGAATTCGTCATCGATTCGAGTGAAAATCTCCCAGAAAATGTTCAAATGTTTTCGATTGGAATATGCTTCGAAAAGTAAAATCCATTACAAAATGACGGAAACAAAATAATACGCGATGGAATTGAACGTATCGATAACATCCATACGAGATTGTATTTTAATAACAGTTGTATAGGAAACGATCGAGCACCACACGCATAAAGAGGCATGTCCAACGAAAATCAACGCATTCCATATTCTTCCACCGAATCTGGCCGAGGGTATGGAATGAAAACCACTCAGATAGAAAAAGATCAGAATATGTTTGATTCTTTTTGACAACATTTTCACGCTTTTTTCCACAATTTATTTTATGCCTTTGGCAGAAGGGAAGAAACTGAAATATTTTCAGTGAAACGTTCTGCTATAAACATCATTTTCGTTTTTATTGAAAAATTAATGCAATGTCATTTTATATTTCATATAAGGTTGAATTATAGTGTCATATGATGATTGAAAACACGAAAAAATTATATCATCGTGATACAAATGGGCATTTATCGCAAATTTAAATTTAGGTGTGAACAAATTAACTTTTATCTAGTACCTGAATTATAACAAAAAGTTTACACGGAGTTTGAAATACAATCTGAATGAATGTAGTAATGTATGAGTAATGTTTTTTTTAAATAAATCAATCTGCACTCATATGTCCTTATAAACCAACTGGTTTGACCTTTAAAATGCATTTGAAACACATGAAGGTTATTTTTCAAACAATTTCATCGAGTTAACATTACATAGAAGTTAAGTAGGTACAATTCAAAACATGAAAAGTGTCAATAAGCAGGATTTTCTAAGGCAACCACTACATACAAACGAACTAAAATACTTTAATAAAACACCGAATGATAACAATCAATTTAAGGTAAATAAAAAGTTTTTCTTTCATGCTATTTATCTGAATTTGGCGCTGTATTTCATATGAACGTTTCACGATAATCACTTTCCAGCATTCGAAATACGTAAAAATATCGGAAGCCATCTAGTGAAATGATACGAAAGCAAAAGACGAAATTTCTCAAAGTTCCAAAGCTTGACTTCCCGTTTTAGACATTTGACAATTTCTAATTCAAACTATCGTAATGAACGTATTTAAGATAAAACAGCTGTGTTTGATATGATTCCCAGCATGTTTTCTTCTTTGGCAAAAGTAACGAATGATTGTTTGTATACATGTAAAATAAAGTGATGGAATGCCAAACAATTGAATCGTCGAACAGAATATTTGATCAACAAATAGGAAATAATGTAGTCAGTATAAGGTGTCTGCCAGTTTTGAGTTCCATTTCAAATAACTGATTCGACAATAGTCGTTTTCGTTGAATTTCAACTGCAACAAAACCGGTGTTTTCATTTCAATCGTGTGAATACGTGCATCTGACGAAAGTTTTATTTTTAGAATTTACATAAATGCGAATAGTTTAAAATTGGCCATTCCAGTTGCGCACAACACGAAAAATAAAGCATACATAGAAAGAAGATGGGTACTTCTTGCACCTGTTCAGCATCACAATACAATGAAGTGACAAAAACGAACTGCTAATGGTCGGAAATAGCAATAACAAAGTTGTTATTGTCGTACGTATGTAAAATGGTGTGAAATCCGGTGTGGATATTTGTGAATCGTACGCGAGGAACCCAGTATCCAGTTGCTTAAGGTGAGCAATAAAATGTGAATAAATAAAATTGGATTCTGCATTTGGTTAGCCAAAAAAAATGTAGCCGGAAAAACCAGAAATAGTCAATGGCCGAACGGTTTCGCTTGATTGGATCTAACTACAAGTTGTGATTGTCGTGTGTATTTCGGCTGCAGACGCGATAATCTTCATTGATATACAACAATTAGTCGTCTAATGTGATTTTGTGCAAACAACAAAACGTCAACTAATCCATGCAACGCACGAAAAACCATCGCAAATAGACTCATGCATGCATATCACAGCGAAATGCAAATGTTGTCTCTGCAGGATGCGTCTGTGACGGCAGTGCAGCAGTGAGAGCTAGAAAAAAAATGGTGAAAAAAGTGGTCATTCAACGAGCAATGGTGGAAGATTAGTGTAGGCTGCGTTCAGCAGTGGGCAAAATGATGATTGTGCATTTGAAGGTTGAGTATTCGTTTTCCACTTGAATTTCCCTGGATTCGTATGGGCTGGATATTTTTTTTCTGCCACTGTGTTTTCATTGTTTTAAAACCAACGCATAAACATTCGATGAGCTTTATGCTAAACAGTTCATGCAACTGGGCTGGAAAATGGAGAACGACTGAAGCGTAGACGAAAAATGATTTTTTTTTCTTCATAAAACGGCATTTTGAACGTGGTTCGCATGCACGTTTTCCCAACGAGTTGAGAAACTGCAGTGCTATGAATCAAGCCCACTCCAGACACCTGAAATGAAGAACATTTATTTAAATTTCGGTTTGTTGTGTATTCGTTAGCTTGGTGCGGCACCGTATGTGTGTGTGTGTGTGTGTGTGTGAGCAGAAAAACACTTGTGCACTTTCCAAGGAAGCACACGAATCTGGTTGCCATAAAACGAAGACATCATGCTGATGAAGTGTGTATTCCTTCTATTTCATGCATATACTCAGTTTGGTGGTAGCACAACGCCGTTAAAATTCAATGGCTCGTACACATTATATCCCTTTAGAACCTAATAGAAGGTTTGCATGGCTCTGAACCGTGAACATGCCATCGTTGCGAAAATAAAGTGGCATACAAAGAAAAACACTTGCAAGTTGAAGTCAAGTTATTAAATGAGTAGTGGTGTTGGCGAGGAGTTTTGTTTTTTGTGTAGTTTTTGCATATTTTATTTTCACATCGGAATTTAGTTTTTCTTTCGTCAGCCCGCAATAAAAGTAGGCTAATGTACGAGGAAAACTGTCTTCTGCGTCGACAGAGCATATGTAAAACAACTGGTGAGACAAGCAATTCCATTGCCATTTCCACTTGCAACGCCAGTGTTATTGCTGCTTTGGTTCAAGAGTTACAGCGGTTCAAGCGGAAAATTTTAGCATTTCTACATTTGGCCTGCCGCAACGCAAAACCAAATGGAAACAAAATTCACGAAACCAGACTGTGTACCAAATAGTTTCTTATTTCGGTTGCCAGCCAACCGGAAATGCATTGAATCCAAAATAAATATAATTCGGTTTGCGTGTATGTTTGTGTGTATCCTTCATGCCGATCGAAAAATCAAAAATGTTAAAATGCACTAAACAAATTCCATTCCTAAATAAATGCATAAGACGCCGTAAATACCAAATTGAATTTTATGAAAACAAATACCCGACCAATTGTCGACTATTCTCCACGGTTCGCTTAGGAATTACAATCAGCAACTCTTTCAATGCGGTTTTTTTTCCTCGCTTGTCCTTTTTGGATTTCATTCGATAAACACGACTCGGTATCAGCCAAGACGTATTGTTTACATTTCAGTCTCCCACATTTTGCTTCGTTCTTTTTGTTGTTCAATGAGAAATGAGTGCGCTCGTGCGGGCGATAAAGAGCAAACAATTGTTCAGGAAACGAAAAATGGACGACGACGACGACAACGAATCAAGAATAAGACAAGTAGTTGTATTGAATCTTTTATGCGCTTTAACGTATACAAATGCATCGTATAAATCGAATTTTATTCTATCTGCTAAGATATGCTCGGAATTGTTCCAACATTTTTATTATTATTTATCTTTAGATTCCTACGTTCTGGTCATTTTTTTCTCGCAAAGAATAAGCATAATTGGATTGTTTACATTGAATGAAACAAAAGCAACAGCAACAAGAAGAAAAAAAATGAGCATAAACCTTGCTCATAGATCGTCTGGCTACTAGTGTGCATCTGTGAACTGTAAATATTTTTGTGCCATGGAAATGGGTGATAACAAAAGATAAATACAATTTTTTTTTGTTCCCAAACTCTGATCCCAAAGAAAACAGATTACGAAAGAATCAAATGTTCGGATACTTGGAAGACGAAATTTCATTTTTATGCTTAGTAAATGAGGTTTATTTTAGCGAGATTGTCAAAGTTGGATTTCAATCAAGTCATGCAAAGAAAAAATAAAAACTTGTTCTCGTTCATATAAATAAGTTTATCGCTTCCATTCTTATCGCTCACAGTACAAAGGAAACATGAAGATATTAGAATACAATTAAATGTGAATGAACAAATGTGTTCACTTGTAAATTATGGCCTCAGTAGAACATAATGTCAAATGTCCAGGGAATTTATTGAAATACTTCGAAGTTTCTAGCGTCAAGCAGCTAAATTCAGACAGATCTCGTTTCCGAGAAATAATTTAAATGAAACATTAGTTATTCCACATGATTTATGTCTTTTGTGCGGCAAACAATTGAAAATTGGTGAGCAATAGAAAATGAGGTGTATTTTTTCGACCTCAACAAAAGAGTGAACAGCAGCAGTATCAGCATCACGACAAGCAGCCGAACAGAATGCATTGCAATGCGGAGTACCATCGGTGACGTAATCATTTGTTGAACGAACGTAGAGGGAAAAAAAAACAACGGAATTCCAAACAAATACAACGAGATTCACCTCGAGCGACAACAACACATGAAAACTTCTCCACTTGGATGCAGCAGCAGCATACCTGTTTTCAAACACATCGGCACGGATGCAGCAATACGGAGGAGTTAAATCAATTGCCATTGTTGGCGTGTGTGAGATGCAATACAAAAACAAACCTAATAAGAAATGAAAAAAAAATTCTCTCTAGGCTTTCTGCAAGCGAGCATAGCAGCAGCACGTCGAGATTCAATTGCGTACGACACGAACACACAAGTTGTTTGACACTGATATATGATATATTGGCATTTTTGTCTATTTATTTGTTGGTTGTTATTTGTGAAATAACACCTTTTTTATTTACTATTCGGTATTTGCGTATGTGTGTGTGTGTGTTGGAGCAAGAGTTGGCCGAACGGCTGCTCCCACATAACAATGGTCATCGCTATTGCCAAAACAACCATCCGTGTTTTGTATACTTGACACTGACGCACGGCACAAAACAAAAGAGCGAAACACATTAAAAAAATGGCATGAACATCGGTTTTTGTTTGCCAATGGATTTCGAAGTGTGTACTGTGTGCTCATAAAATAGGTATGAGCGAGCGCGCGCGCGGCATCCAAAAAGAAGAGAAAATTAAATAACGAACCCAAAAAATATGCCCAACGTGATTAAATACATCAGAGTTGGAGTGGCTGCACGGTGTGTATGTGTTCATATGGATAGCCATACACACGAAACACCGTAACGAATTAAGACAGACAAAACTATGAGCCGCACACAAATACAAACATTAAAATATCCACCAACACAGTCAGAGCGCCGAACGAGCAGCAACGAAACACATACACACAGAGACAGAAAGCGAATTAAGTAGCGAGGTTGAGAATAACAATGCTCGATTATTAGTACTTAGTTAAGTTTGCGGTGTTTCCATGTGAGGTTCGGTCTCTCGCGCGCACGATACAACAGACAAAAAAATTCCGTCGTACAATTCGAGCCGTAGCATTAATTGTATTTCTCTCACTGACCAGTGGAATTCGCTATGAATTATTTTGCCTGTTCTATTTGACTACTTAATTTCAATTGATTCTAATGTGTGTACGTTGCTTTGTGTATGTTCTCTAACGTCAATGATTTTTTTCTTCACACTCAATTTTGTGAGTGTGTATTTTTTTTTTATTGTTCTAATACCGTGTTGTGTGTGACTGAATAAAACCACTGGAATTTTCAAATACAACTGAAAACGAAATAAAATTATTGAGAAAAAAAGCGAATTTTGCTAGTGTGTTGAATAGCAATTGTTTGGAGACGAAATCACGTGAAGTTGTGTATGCATTTGCATTGAAATTTGTGTATGTTTGAAAGCGTATAAAAAAGTGAGTTTCGATGGTAATTAAAAAATTTACGACTTAGGAATATGCATCGCCAGCTGAAATCTTCCTGGAGAACAATATATAGAAAGAAAAAAAAAACATGCGCAAGCAATAAGTGCTCATTTTTACGACTGTTTAAGAATACAACTGCAAATGGAAAAATTCTCGTCCAAACAAAAAAAAAGCATCCAAATACGATTGTGATGATGTGTTGTAATTTGTTTATACTTTCCATCTTCGTCGGTTATTTACGTAAAATACGGTCAAAGCAATGGTATTTTATGAATGATGAACGCACTAAAACAGCGGCACCTTGACGATGGATGAGTCATAGTATAAAAACGATTCAACGATCGAACATTTATTGCGTTATATCGCTGATCGTTCCGTCAATTTCAAGCAATATCGTCGACGTTGGACAGCGCCGGTGCTACGCGCACACGAAAGAGATTGTGTTTGTGTCAATGGCAAAAGAAACAAGCGAACAACGTAATCTCATTCAGCGGTATGATAGATGTGAGCGAACGTAGTCCGATGTTAACGTGTGTATATATATCTATTTCTTGGAACCACCACACACTCTTACCTGTTTCAATATAAATATTTTCGTTACCGGTTTGGGTTTCTCCAACATATTCTGCTTTTATTTCGACTCAAAATGAAAAAGAGTTTCAAATGCATTCGAAAAGCACGAGTCATTTCAAGTTTTTTTTTTCGGAACAGAAGAGAAAACGAAATAATAATAATGATTCGATAGTTGTTGAATTGTTGATGTTCAACCATCGCAACGAACTTTGTCGTACGATCAAGAAATTGAATGAAATATTCGGAAGATAACCACCTTCTTCAACATTTTCGACAATTTTTTTTTTTTGGTTCTTCGTGCAAAATTCTCTCGATAGCGATAACGAGATAGCAATTGAATTGAAAATGATAGCGATTCGTGTAGAGTTTTTGTTCTGAATACATCGTCACTGAAGCAGAAAAAAATCGACGCAAAGTGGCACACAAAGATAACAAAGTTCTTATGAAATTTCAATCAAATCGTCGACTTGATAAGATTCCGTGTATTTACACTAATTTCCTCGTATTTCTATAGAAATTTACCACAACACTCAGGCAGTTTTCCCGTGTTATCGCAGGCGATTTTTTTTATTCATACAATGCAAATATTTTATCATATGCCACAATTACACTGTTGACAAATACCTCCATTGTGACATATAATTGTTATAAAATACTGAGAATATGACGATAAATTTGTGTGAAATTGAATGATGAACAAAAAGCTATTGAGATCGAAAAAGATTCCGTTTTCTCCCAAACAAAACGGTTGCCGTGTTTGTAATACAAACGTTGTAATAAAAAAGCCAATTTACACCGTCAAACTGAGTAGTAACACTGAAAATGCAAATACAATGTTTTAAATGCAGACGTCAAAAATTTTCGTTGGGCAAAAAAACCGTATTTACGAAAACCATTTTGCATACTAATTGCTTATTAATTGGCTTGACAATTGGTTACACTTCATACTATACCGAATGAGTTCGGTCCGACTCTTGATATCATACGAAATTCTTCGGTATGTGAATCATACATGCTCATCGTGTCAATGAATCAAACAAACTTCAACTAATAAATAGCCCGTTTGTCAATACGCAATCACACATATCATATTCGTGTGTATGTTAAAATGTCGCCGAAATGTGTTCCATATTTAATGGTGCGTTTCAAACCGTCGTAAAACGTTCGAATCGAATAAAAATTACTATGTATGACATTTCAATCCTATACACTCTGACAATAAAGAATAATTGAATAATGTGTATGCAGTCGTAATGTTGGCGTTTCGATAGCTGCTCTTGTTCTCGTTTGAAAAGAGAGAGAAAAACAGTCTAATTGAATTTCTTCACTCGAATGAAAAAGGTCCATTTGGGATCAAGTAGTCGATGACAAAAAAAAATTAACGAGCCCAAGGTTCGTGCTCATGCTTAACGTCTGCATTTCGGTGGCGCAACGAATTTCGTGAAATGAACGAGACATGCATTTTAAATTGCGATTGAACTGAACGTTCACAAATACAACAACGACATGCACTAAACTCACAGTTATTTGTTTGTTTTTGCATTCGATTCCGAGAAAGTTTTCAACAAATCCCATTTAGAATTCGATTAGACTCGTACAAGATTTATTTACTTTTTTTACCGCAGCTACTGTTATTGCACTTGGGAAGACGAACCATACTTCCCATTTTGTTTGCTGTTTTCTCAAAATTGAGGAAAAAGACAGACATACTTGTAACGAGGGAAAAGCGAAAAAACGAAAAAAAATTCGAGCAGTTATTGAAAAGAGATAAACAACGCAGTGAAGGAAAAATGGGAATGGGAATTGAAACCTGAAATGTTCGATAAAATCAAATACATACAATGAAATATTTAATTGATTTGCCAATCGCGAGTGTGCGATATATCGCATAATATATTGATGATTTATTTATATCATGGCGTCACAAATGTGCGTGATATACTCCAGAGACACGAGAGTGAAGGCGGCGCGGGCAAAATGAGGCTACTGTGGAATAAAATAAGCGATTAATTTTCGTACATATAAAATTGATGTTATGAAATTGCCATTGTGAATGACGTCCAAGTGACCATTCCCATTGCCACGAAATGCAATCGATAAAACTTGGGAAAATTCATTTTGATTCGAATGAAAAATTTAGAGAGAGAGAAAAAAAAATCAGCTGAATTCTACGAAAGCCAACAATTTGTGCTAGCGCTGAAAAAGATCACGTACAATTTCTGCGAACTCATTTGGGTTTGGTTGCAATTTTGCAACGACGATAGTGTGAGACAATGCTTAATCATAATTAAAAAAATGTGAAATGACAAAATAAAATGCGGTTTTAGGAGTGGATGACAATAAATCTCCGATTTCATTATAGTGAGTGCAACGGGAGTGAATCACTCGCCGGGGCCAGAAGCCAAAGTAAACACAAAACATGGTGAAGAATGCTTGGTCGGCGATTATTAAATGAAATGACAAAGTTCAATATAAAACGGTGTGTGCGTGTGTTAATTGTAGAAGCATGAAGCACCGACAGAGAGAGAGAGAGAGATATTTAACGGCTTGTTGGAATCCCCCGGCTAGCACGGCCCAATCGATCCGGCTGTTTATGAGCTGCATTAAATGAATGTTATGCAAAAATGGCTCAAATAAAATATGAAACCGAATGCGTGCATTTGGCGTGAAGCACGTTTTTAATTGCATCATTTCGCTGCATGCGAACACACACCAGAATCGTTAAAAAGATCCTGTTTATTTTATAGAGTGCTCGAGCAGTGCACATAAATATATTTTAATATTAACCATACGGCTCTTGTGGCGGTGGCCATACATGAACCACGTCTAGGCAATATCAAATGTAGACATCTAAGCGGCCGAACTGAACCATTAACCAAACTGAAAACGTCACGCCATCCGCTTTTATTATAATATAAATTTTCTTTTCAATTTTATAAGTTTCCATAATATGTGGCCGATCTCTGGATTCGGCCCGACACCATAATCATT
Source organism: Sitodiplosis mosellana (assembly GCF_009176505.1). Classification (NCBI taxonomy): domain Eukaryota; kingdom Metazoa; phylum Arthropoda; class Insecta; order Diptera; family Cecidomyiidae; genus Sitodiplosis; species Sitodiplosis mosellana. The sequence continues at coordinate 258,566 of NW_022595247.1, read as the reverse complement.
TATGAATGGGAAATATTTCGTGTTTTGTTCTGCAAAACTTTTAATTTGTTCCACCGACAATCACAGCCCACTCGAATTTCTGAAGCACACCAACCGAATCGATTGTGCGTATATGCAAATGAAAAGCACGCAATTTCTAACTTTGACGTAGTTCGTGTCGATGTTGAATCACAGTCATGCTATGCACGCTTGTCAAAGTTTCCCATTTCCACACCGTGTTTTTTTCTATGTTGCGCTTTGATTTCCAATTCTCATTTGTTTCACGTCAACTCAGAGAGTCAATCAAAGTCTTGGTTGGATTGTAAATAAAAAGCAACCATTTTTTACAGTAAAAAAATGGTTTCACTCCAGAGAACAACAGTAACCCGAACTCCGTTTTCTTTGACGAAAGCCATTTATCTTCCGTAAATAGAGCAAGAGTTGTAGACAACACACAGAAAAAAAACGGTCAAATCGACCTTGAAATTTTGCCGAGTGAGTCGCATTGCAGCAAAGATCTGTGCTAATTGGATTCAACGAAAAATTAGATGAAATCGTCTCGAGGCGACTCTGCTGCATGAGTTCAACTACTCACACGAAAAGAAAATAAAATATTATAATAACCAGTTTTATAGTAGCAAAAAAAGTGAGCTCATTCTGTTTCTACGCTACTGTCGCATACTCATACCTGGTGAAGGCATATCGCGTCATTATCTAGCCTAACAATGAAATTGCGTTGCGCGCAAACAGCAAACATGTCTCAAGTGATGAATATTCGATATCGATTTCGTTTTTTTTTCTTCTACGAACATCCACTTGCAATTAATCAAATGCGCGTTGTTTCAGACTGAATGGCAGACTATCGAACTGAAAATAGAAAATTTAATAAACGAAATGCTTAGCTGACTAAGCAGCTAATTTTCGATTCTGCCTAGAAACAGTCGTTTTTTTTCTACTTCCAGTTTCGAATGTTCCAAACCAAGCCAATGTACGACGAAATTACTATTTTCACAGTAATGGATATTTATAGTAACTAAAGATTAATCGACTGGAATCAATAACAATTTAAATGTAATTGAACACAATGTTTGAAAATTACTCTCCGTTGCTGTTGTGTGCTGTTTCTAAATTCTCAAATGCGGTTCTCGAATCGCCTTGAATTTGCAGTTTGAATAAACAAATAAAGTTTGTTGATTAGGAATCGTTCGTTTGTTCGTGCGTTTGTTTCCGTTGGGTTTCTGTTTATCATCAATATTTCAGGCGAAGTGTTGAAAATTTGTCTGAATCATACGAAAAACAACAACATTTCATTGCTTGTTCCAATATATACCATTCCCAATGGGGAATGTCAATCGAATGAGAATTTTACAACGATGTTCATTCGTTTGCATTCTCGCCGTATATTTTTATTAGGCTAATGGTGTCTGTCGACATAAATTCGGAGAAACCATTTATGAATCTCTGTTCTTGATTACCAATTTGCCATTATCAATTGGAACTCATTCGTTGTGAAATTCGGCACTGGTTTGGCATAGAGCGTAATTACTTTTCTGGGAAACAATTAGTTCTATTTGGAAATGTCTTAGGTGATTTTATTAAGAACTAAGTAAATATATATATGAACTGTAATAAAAAACTAAATGATGGTCAATGCTTAACCCCCAAAAAGAGCGCTAACATTGATCAAACGAAGTGGCACTCAATGGGTATCCAAAATGTGCTCTTCCAATTTGAAAAATTACATGGGAATCGGTGTGAATTTATGAGCGACCATAAATTGTTTACAGTCTAATGAGGATGGCATCACCTGTGGTTGACACTTCATGTGAACTACTCCATCAAAACCTCCACATTCATTGGGAAATATATCACCACCTTTTCACATCGTGTCGACCAATTTTTTTTTGTTCGCATTCAAATGCATAGGCGAAAATGGATGGCTAAAGCACACACACACACACCATTTATTCCCTTTGCTAATAGTTTTTCAGGTGAAATTCGCTCATTACGTCTAAGTGCGCGTTCATGCTATCAGTTCTCCCATCCTACCACCTACGCTGCTTCGTGCATCACCGTCATTACATCCATTCCATAATTATTTATTATTGGAAAATAAATGTGACCGTGAACCATTTGACCATTGTCAACATTTGCAGAAATAAAACAGCATGTTTCCGGCTCATTTGCCGCCACACCTTTCTTTGGCTCACTTCAAAGCAGTAATTAAATTTACACGTTTAAAAAAAAAACACATTCGAACGAACTGTGTATCTGATATTTTTTTATTTGACGAGAGCAAATATTATCATCCTCACTGATGTGGCAGCGGCGTATTGTCGTTTATTTCATGAATCTCTTTCAGAAAAAATAAATAATCACCGCGTTCTTTTCTGTGATAAACAAATTCAATATTCATATCAGTCGGTTGAACTTATAAAATTAATGAAGCGGCGAATGAACTGCTCCACACAGTGTTTTATCATACATGTGATATGATAATGCGTGGGCTCAAAATCCATTATGTTATGCTCCTGTTTTGCAATGACTGAAATGAATTTTTCTAGTTATGCTCTATCGCTATCAACACAGGACATGCGTATGAAATTTTGCAGTTTTTTTCTTAATTCTTGGAACTGAATAAATACGACGCTTCTAGCTCGGAAGTTGAAGAGAAATCAACGGAAACTTTTCGACGTTACTTCGATTGAGGCAGGAAAGGAGTGCAAGTGTAATCGTTCATCATTTGAATTAAAAAATAAAACATCCAAATAAAAGTCAACATATTTTGTGGTACATGACATATGAAATGATAACGAGTCCCATGTAATGGAATGCTTGAAACATGATCATAAAACATACGAAAAGAAAGTACAACCGAACTATCCATGTATCATACTTGAACATTGCTGTTAACCCGGAACAAAAGGCAAGCATTCAGTGCCGCACACATAGCGGAAATGTCAAAAGACATAAATTAAGCCACTTGCATTGGAACCAGACCACAGAAGAAAATGCGATAGTCGTCGACGAATGGAAAAGGAAATTGGTGGAAGAATGTTGAATCACACTGAGAATGATTCGATTTAATGTTTCGAGTTTGGAATACAGAACTCGGCACTAAATCAAAAGGCATTCCACTCATCAAAAATGGTTTCAAAATGAAGTGATTTGTTTCTCTGGTAACATTTAACGGAGTTCAATTTTGAACGAAAAACAACCTCATTCATTAACCATATGTACATTTTGGTGTAAACCAAAGGCGATTACAATCTCTTCAATTAAATACACTTTAAAGAGGGCAATTAAGACCAGACGAAACGACGGCTCAAGCGTAATCACTTTTCCTCACACGCCCTCAAATGCACCAGTGCCGCTCATCGCCGACGAATTGCTGAAACTAAAACAATAAATGCCATTTTTTTTTGCTGGGTTACTGCAACGTATCGAAGAGAAATATTCTTCAATGAATTTCATTTGCACATTTCTCTCGTTCTCCGAGTGAAGTTGAACATTTGCGGCAAAAATCATATTTCATTCATGAATCGGATTGTAGAATGGTTTTAGCTCCAACTTACTCATTTTATGTAGTAAATGAACGCTCACAATTGGGCTAACAAAAGGCGATAACAGCCCAAAATGCTACAACGAAGAACACCAACGAAATAGACTCACCTATCACGCATTATGCAATCGAGCGGTTTTTCTTACGAAAAAGGAATTCTGGAGCGCGCATGTGTTGCGTCCCTCCATTCAGACAAGTACCATATCAGCCGACGATGCTTCAGCCGTTTTTAACTACACTTTAGTTCACACATTTCCTGAAACCATTCCTTGAATTATAAATGCCGCTACAATCGACATGTATGCACTTTACCGAACCTCAGAAGTGTTGTAAGCAACAGAAAAACAAACATCGATAATATGCATTCGGTGTATTGTTAACACGCTTCGACAATGGAATTCTAAATGCTCGCTCACTGAATAAAATCGCGTGGTAGTTTATATTCATTTAAACCACTTTCACATCGATAGAGCGCCGATTCGCAGAAGAGCTTTTCGTCGAAAATCAATGAATGAGCGCTTGACAAAAACAAACAACGAAAATACCGCTATTTTTAGCCAACTCAACACGTTTTATCCACTTATTTTTACCACAGTGGACAAAAATAATAATCAACGAATTTAAAATGGCGTCATTATCGCATATTCATTGAGGATTTTTCGCTTATCCATTGAATTTAATCGCGTTTAAACAATTCAATTGCTTGAAAAATTCGTTTTTTACGCCAATTCAATAAGATAAATAATAATTTAAAAGGAAGACGTATCATTTATCGTGCATTTACATATAGATTCAACAATCAACTAAATGCTTAAATGTTTTAAAAATAGCGCCATCCATTGATTAATTATCAAATTTCCGAAAATTATGTCGGAATTTAAGGAACCGAAATCATCAAGAAGTGATTTCAACCGAATCGAGTGTTTTCTCGCAGAGATCGAGATATTATTGTATCAAAGATTTCGGTCAATGCATGCACCCACCAATAAAAGAACAAAAATTAAAAATAAACACAAATCGGGCGCATATCACAGCTATTTTCATGCTCATACAAATCACGACCGCTAAAATTAAACAAACAGTGTTCGAAAGAAAAAAAAGAAGTGGAGAAAAAACGTTGGTTTCTGGTAAAAGTGTGTAATTTTGTTGTTGTTTATATCACACACAAAAATGCTCTATATCCAACGTTTGGCCTATGCAAAGCGGCCGACAAAGTGATTTTAACATGAAGCTGATATTTTTGTTGGAGTCAAGCGTCGCTGTTGAGCCGCATGTTTAGTTTATCGGTTCAAGAGTGAACGCACGAATGAAACAAAAACTATAAACATTACCATGTAACACATGTACACCGGCACTACTATTGCTCTATCTCTCTCCTTCTCGCCTTCTCTTTTTTCTTGCTGTTTCATCGAAATCCATTTGTACGGATGAATGAGGCACAAACAATAGAATCGTTTCTTTTTGTTCGGTTTGCGATGTGTTCGCCACACTCATAAAACGCTGTTGTTAAAACAGCAAGTAAAATACAAATTAGAATTTTATGCACAGCCTGTGCAGCACAGGCATAAGCGATAAGCAACCAAATGTTGTTGTTTTTGTTATTATTATTTTTATATGTGTATGTTTTTTTTCTCTCTACTTTCATTATAGCTCTAGCAGTGAGTGGCTCCAGAAACACCAACCACAAACGTTGGACGGCAGTCGAAAAAGAAGTATCAATTTGTGACGTTGGAACTGCTGCCGTCGCCGCTGCCGCATTGATGTCGCAGTTTAATTAAGAAATTGTGCACAAATTCAGTTTATTCTCATCCATTGCTTCTGTTCGTCAATTCAATTAAGTGGCCCGAGTGGCGAGTGAAAGACAAAAAAAAAACAAATATGACAAACCAGTGTGAAATGACAATTATGTGATTGGTGACAAATTATTATGATGCACTGAGCATGAACAACACAATTTTATTGAATTATTATTCACATCGACAAACAAACAGACTACACACAACAAAGAAAGCATCAGCGATGGGGAGAATACGGACTTGTTGCTACAGTAAACTAAGCTGCACATCAATTTTTTACATCACATTGGTTTTATTAATTGATTCCATCCAATGCATTACGGGTAAGTGCAGTTTGACTCCTTTCCAAAATAAGATGAATTCACTTTTGTTTTTCGCGATGTTGTAAACGACCATATTTCGCAACAAAATCGCACTTTTACATTCGCTATTTCGAAAGAAATGCCAACACTCACGCCCAAGTGGTATACCGGTTTTTTACGTCACACATTTATCGGTATCAATGCGAATCAATAATCGAAACGTTGAACGGAGCGACTGATAAATGGTTTTCCCCCTTGAATTCAATCGAAATTTCGTAAACAATGTCATTTTGGGATTTTACAGACGACATTTGGAACATTTCACGATTCTTTTCTTCCATCGTTTTTTTCATAAATCCGACAACAAAATCAATACAAATCGAATATGATTGCGAAAACAAATTCACAGTGTTGGCAAAGTGTGGAAAAACCATCCATTGCATCTCGACCACAGTCCGTGCGTAACATATGCTATAAACAATTTATAGCAATAAATCGTGTAATTTTCAAAATAAAAATGCCCAAGTTTCCACGACATTTACAGCAAAAGTGGATGTTCGTGTTCGGGGATTCTATTTGGATTTGAGTGAATGCGCGAGCGCATGTATGTGTGTGAGTTACAGGCTGACATTGTTTAATGAAATTTTACGCCAACATGCAACAATAATTTACCATATGTATTTCGCACGTACGTTTAATTATAAAATATTATACGGTTTATAACGTGTTGACTTCAAACAACGGGGAGAACAGTAAAAAATAGGAGAAATCCGTTCATTTTATGAGTTTGTGCTGAAAACTTCGGCCAATGAATATATTTTCAGTGTGCGGATTTCCGTTGAATAAACTTTTGGAAATGTTCAGTTTACCCAAACAAAGGATTTTCAGCACGTTTTTTTTCTGTTCGAATCGATTTTCAAACAATATTTTATCAAATTTGAAATTCATTTGGGAGTTTGTTTTTTTTTTCAAACTAAATTTTGACCAAATTCAATAATATTTGTTTTTCTATTGTTCTACAGACGGAGTTGCACCAGTGATTACACCACCAGAACCAGATATTACCGTGTTACCCAGTGAAAAAGTCAAATTCACTTGCCAGTCCACCGAACCGATTCATTGGCAATTTCATGTAATTTAAATCAATTTCAGTTCGATTCAATTCGTAAAAATCAACTTGAAATTCATCTCAAAATTCATTTTGCATTCAATTTTCACATTCAAAAAGGAAATTAACTAGTTTGTTTTACCATTTTTATTTCAGGAGGAATATCATCTAAATGGAAACCAGCACAACATACACGAATCATACAATCATGGCAGTCAGTATCCATATGAAAGTACACTCGAGATAGATCAAGTGGATTACACTTACGTTGGATATTATCATTGTGTGAAGAATCTAACAGAAGCAGAAATCAACGAAGGCTTAGACACATTGGTCGAATTAGGATTGGCGTCGAGAATTTACTTATTTGTTGAGGGTAGAAAAAAATTAATTTCTTTCATGATTCTTGATATTTTCAATCTTTTTTACGCAATGAAGATGCTTTCAATCAGATGATTTCAACTTTAAATTCCATTTCAATGCATCACAAAAATTATGATTGATATCACTGAATTTTCTCTTTGTCTCTTTCATCCAATTAATATCAGATCCACAACATCCGCTTGCTCCAGTGACGATTCCGGTTCTACAAGGAAATCAGCACCAAGATATTGTGATACCGTGCAAGCCGACAGCCAGAAATTATGATGTTAAACTGATCAAAGAGAGTGATGAGGTAAATTTCTATCGAAGATTCATGTTTTCGGAGAGTTTTTCTTTGATCCATAAAACTAATGTGAGGAAATCAGGTGGGCGTTCAGTTGCCGCCTATAGGTCTGATAATATGTCAATATCTTTGTATCGAATAGCGTGTTTCGAATGCAAATGCAATCAAATTAATTCAAGCATTAGGCAGTGGCGCGTTTGCGTGTGATGCATTTTAATATCAATACATGTACTATACGCGATTTCATTGTTTGAAACACGGAAGGAAATTTAACCAAACAAATGGACGTTATTACGTTCGTGTAAATGTCAAGTGAGAGAAAAATTGATTAAAAAATCATTAATTTCTATACAGAATATTAAACTCAATAATCTGGGATTTGATCTGTATACTGGTTTTGAGATAAAGAATTTAACCCTTGACCATCCTGGCACCTATAAATGCAAGTCAAAACGAAGCAACGAAGATATCGAAATTACGATAAACGTGAATAGTATGTGAAATTCTTCCTTTTATTTTCCATTTCAATTCCATCGACTAAAAACATACATACACCATTCGTCCATTAAGCCATGTATATTACCGCCATTGCATGCGATCCAGAATTATTACGCATAAAATAAAGCTATAATAATAGTGTATAGTGAGTGAGAAAATAGGTAAATATGGAAATATTACGTTTGACACGAAGCCAGAATTATTATAAATGACGTCCTTTCAACTTCATCCATAGTGTAAATTTGCTCACGTCGTCTATCAGCCGACATGTATAGAAAATCATTTTGCGATTAGCCAATTTAATAATAATATGAAAATGTAATTGAGTTTTAAAATCAACATTCACAGGAAACGTGCATTTTATTGTGGATAAAATGCTTGCCCAGCCGTTCATTTTTATTTTATTTTTTTCATTATACTAGTTTAAGATTTTTGAAATTTATATTTTAAAATATAAATAGTTACCATCACGTGAACCCGTCCATTTATTATAAGCTGCATTTTTTTTTCTCTTTCCCGAAAACCATTATTTTACAGTCGCATCAATTCGAATCAACATTTAGCCCGACCGAAGGTTATCGAATCAAATTGAATGAAGTGACCGATGGTGGTAGTTACACGTGCCACTCAAAATTCGATTCAACCGGCGAATTTGATGTACATTTCAGTATCCATGTGAATTGTGAGTTGAATAAATGCCATGGCAATGCAACAATTGTGAATGATATGCCCGCTACTACCGTTGTTGCACCGATTTCTCTAAATCAAATAACAACAATAAGCACGCAACATTTAATGACAGTTACTACTACTACCACTACCGCTAGTAATCCAATGGTTAAGCAAATACGATCTGGTGTTGGTAAATCATCATTTTCAAAACGACATATTTCATCTAATTTCTCTACTGCCTCTGTATCACCTCCTACTCCTGCTACCCCAACTGTTACCTCTTCTGTTTTGCAATCTAATCAGCACATGAGTTTGTATGACGTAGAAATAACAACTGCACCAACTGATTCAATTACTACCACACGTTCCGATTTGGACGATGTGGCCATCCGACGATATAGCGCTCGTAGACAAATGCCAACGCCATCGTACATTCTGGAGAAAACAAAACGCAGGGGTTAATATTCTTTCTCGACTTTTTGAATATTTGTGTGCGTTTTGTTCTGTTCGGTTCTGTTTTGTTGTTCTCTTTTTTCTATCTTGTGTTAACTTTCTGTTTCTTTCTTTTCCTTTTAACTCGGCCACTTTTATTTGTTTCCTCTTTTTTCTTATCTATTGGTTTTTGGAATCACTTCATTTGTGATTATTTTTTTTTATTGTATGTATTTTTATTGCATGTATTTATTTTGTACTTATCATTCTATTTGTCATCACTTTTAATTTCATTTTTGCTCGCATGCTTTGTTGTTAATTTTTGTTTTTATAAAATTGATTTAATTCTTAATTTTTTTCCTTTAGTTTGTTGATTTTGGTTTAATTTTTTAATGCTGGCATTTTTTCGTTCTGGTTTTTTTTCTGTGTGTCTTTTGATGTTTTGATGAACTATTAAAATGACATATAAATATTAACTCTTCCAATCAAACAAAACTCAACTCTGCCAATCAAGTAGCTGGGCAAACTTTTGTGAACAAGCCGAACATTACATCGAAAACACAAAACTATGGAATTGAAGGCGGCAATCTTGAACTCAAATGTTCGGTTGAAGTTGGACTGGGAACACTAATATACATGTATTGGTTTCTTCCAAACAATAATATTTCATTAGAGGTTTGTATCGTTGAAGAAAAAAAAAATTTAGAACGGTTTCAGCTTGGAAATAAAATAATAATCGCAAGTATTCACATTGATTGTCAGGAGGGACGCGCAATAATTTCAGAACCAGTTCGTGAAAAACATGAAACCCATCCAGAACTGTCACATGCTGTCGGAAAGTTAATAGTCCACAATTTGGATAAAACTAAAGATGCCGGTTTTTACAAATGCATGGTCGAGGATTCTTCATTGAATCGCAATTCGGACCTTATAAATGTGATCAAAATTTTAGGTATGTGCAAATTAAGGAATATTTTTAATCTTTGGGCATAAAAGGCAAACTTTTGCGAAATATACTTCATACTTATTTCACATTTTTAACCTGTGATTGAAACAAAACATGTGATTCTCTTCTGTGTGCAACCAGTTTCAAGTTTCTGTTTCTACGCACAAGGTGTGCCTTTTGTTCTCAGGGGCTAATTTTTTTTAAGTAATCTATGAAACTCCATCCAATACTTTTCAACGTAAAAGCCTAACTTTATACTTTAAATCATCGACAGATCCCGATGAATCGTTCATCGATATTAATGAGCCAACGGGCAAATACAAGGCGGAAGTGGCGTCGACTAAAAAAGAGGTTCAATGGATTGCAAAGTACGCGGGCCATCCAATTCCGGAAATTGTTTGGCGTGACACTCGCGGGAATGAGATTCCTTGGTCGTTATCAGAAGACAAGAATCGTAAATATGAAGCGATCAAAGATGGTAAATCGACAACTTTGAAGATTCGACAGCCAAAAATTGGCGATTCGGGATTCTACATTCTACGTGGTGATAACGGTCAAAAGCAAGAGGAACGAAAGTTCCAATTGCTAGTCAAAGGTAAAGAATATAACATTTATTATGAAACACCTTTTTTCGCATATTTTTCTTCAAATATTGAATCTTTGATTTGTTTTTTCTGCAACAGAGAAACCACAGCTTAGCATGGAAGATGTATCGGCCAAGCCAGGAGAGAACGCAGTGATGAAGTGCAATATATATGGCTATCCAGCATCATCAGTGACGTGGTCGTTCATACCATGCAGCAAGCCCGAGTTTGACAGTAACTCGTGTGACGAAAGCAAAAAAATTAAATATGTAAGTGGTGATGAAATAAGCTTGGCTTTGGTTTTGGCTTCTATTGTTAAATTTGCATTTTTTTTTCTTGATTTTTACTACATCCGAAAATTGGTCTTGGAATTTTTATGTTTGGTAACATCTTTTTTTTTGCATGATTACTAACACCCTCATTTTTTGCACTAACCTAGAATCATTTTACGCACGAAAATGTAAGTTTTCTCACACGCTCTTTCAAAGCGATGTTCATTATCGCATTGGAGCCATTCGATTCATGTTTTCTTTGTATTTCTGTAGAATGAGACGATGGCGGTTCAGACACTTCAAACACATCTGTTCAATCAAACATCGACATTCACATTCATTCCGGAAAGTACGGGAATCGTTATTTGCAAGGCGAAAAATACTGAGGGCAAAACAAATGCCACCGCAAAGGTCATTATCAATGACTTGAACGAAGAGCTAAGCGTTTGGAGTCCCAACACGTTGCCCATTTCAATTGGAGACGATGTGTCTGTTGTATGCGGAGCATCGGATCACAAATATTCGCAGGAGCTAATGTGGTACAAGGATAATGTCCCCGTTGTGAATTCCGATAGTACGTACACTTTACAAATAAAATACGAAAAAAAAGGAAAATCAATGCTTATCTAATTCGAAAATGTACAAATTTGTCCAATCCTAGATGTTGAAGTGATATCAGAAGAAACGAAATTTTCGCATCGACGAGAAATTCGGTGGAAATCCATTGACGGATCAGCATCCGGCCAATATGAGTGCAGGGCAAATGTTATCGGTGGTACGGTAGAGTCAAAAATGTTCGAGTTGGATGTGGTACAACCACAGAAACCAGAAATCGATCCCAATTTTAAGAGTGGAGGAGTGTCCAAGAAACCAGTTGGAGAGCCGATTAAACTGAAATGCCAATTCAGAGGAATTCCAACTCCGCAACTGACCTGGTATAAAAATGGCAATGAAATTCGACCAGATGTCGACGATAAACACATAACATTGGACGACAATGGCACGGTACTTCATCTGCATTACACTAAAGCTGAAGATGAGGGCAAATACAAGTGTGTCGCTATAAATAGGATTGGATCGACGTCACATGAGACAACACTCAAAATGACTGGTAAATAATTGATTCAGTATTATTTCCGTATCTGTTTCATTTTCACCAGCTCAAAATACTCATTCATCGATATTGACATTTCTAATTGACTTATGCATGTTTCATTTGCATAGGTTTGCCAACGGTCAGTGTGGCGTTCATCGTCAGTGTAATTGCAGTGATTCTGGTATTGGCCATCTGTACGATTTACTTGTGCATCCGTATTCGACGTGAACGTCGATTGTTCCGTGAATTGAAAGCAGCTGGTTTGGCCAATTTCGAAGAAGGAAATCCAGAGAGCATCAATCCAGATCTCGCACTGGATGAACAAGCCGATCTGTTGCCATATGATAAAAAGTATGAGTTTCCACGGGAGAAAATCAAGTTGGGAAAGCAGCTTGGAGCCGGTGCTTTTGGTGTTGTTATCAAGGGAATTGCACAAGGCATTGTTCCGTATGAAGAAGAAACAACGGTTGCTGTCAAAATGGTCAAGAAAATGGCTGATAATGAGGTATGTTCTGAAATTTTTCTGAGTCGAATTTATATTTTTCGCAGCGAAAATTTCGCTTCAGTGAACTACACTCGTTTCTTCCAAATTTGATCAAAGTTTATTTAATCAATTGTTTCATTTTTTTCTCTGTATTTTGGTAAAAATCAGGTGATGCGAGCGCTTATATCAGAATTGAAAATCATGGTACATTTGGGTCAACATTTAAATGTGGTAAACTTGCTTGGAGCTGTCACTAAGAACATTGCGCAACGTAAATAGACATTTTAATGAAAAAAAAATAGACAAATTGGAGAAATATCGCTAATTTTCCCTCAATTCTCCAGGTGAAGTGATGGTAATTGTTGAGTATTGTCGATTTGGTAATTTGCAGAACTTCCTTGTGAAGCATCGACGCTATTTCATTGATCAAATTGTTCGGGACAAAGATATAATCGATCCATCGATTCAAACCAGAGACCCAAGATGGTCAAACGACAGTGGCTACTCATACTTCAACAGGTAACGTGAATTTGAAAACGTTTTCTACGAAAACGAATCGTTTGCACTCTAGTCACTAACGATACACTAGATCCGTAGATGATAACAAAGAGTTGCTTAAATTAAACTCTTTTTTTTCTTTCCATTGCCTATTGAAAAAAAAAACTTGCATTGAGTATAGTCTAACCCGATACCGCTTTGCGGTGATGATAACGCATTTTGTTTGTTTGTTTTTTTGCTAATTCAGTCATAAAGCCAAATTGAAAATCAATTATTCATTGTTTCTGATATTTTGCTTGCTTCCATTTGCATTTGTTACCGGCTTTTTTTCCATTCATGGGTAATTTGAGGTGGCGGTTTGTGTGCATAATTAACCATTTGTATTTCTTTCTTTTCTTTTTTTCCGTTTTGGTTTTTTGGGTACTACTTTTATCTATATTCTCGTATGTAAACTGTGTTTGTGTAAACTTCTAAATAACCTGCAACTTATCCCGTTGGTGAAACCAATGCTTTAAACCACCAAAAAAACACCATCTAATCCTCTAACTATGCCACTTGCAACATATAAATATGCAGTAGTCTTGGATTAAAATATATTCAATTATACTTCCCGAATAAACAACAACAATTATTAAAAAATCACTACGAAAACAACAATAGACCCGATACCGATCGACAATCTGTCGTTAATTCAGCGTACATTCGACATTCAAACGCCGGCGATTACTTCCCAGGTGGAATGGACAGTGCAAACACAGAGGCAACACTTCTATCCCGTAATACGCATCCAGGCGGTGAGTTGGATATACATTTTGGGACGATTTTTTTTGAGAATATTTGCAACAAAATTCTCTTTTTTTCCCCCATAGGCGAAGAAAATCCGGCGATGTCAGACTCGCAGCCCGGGTGGCGTTCAAATTATCAAAGCGATTATAAAGGTCCGAGTCGGTCCGTTACAACGACCGACTTGCTTTGCTGGGCATTCCAAGTGGCACGAGGAATGGAGTACCTGGCATCGCGTAAAGTTTTGCATGGCGATTTAGCCGCAAGAAATATTCTACTTTGCGATGACAATGTGGTGAAGATTTGTGATTTCGGTTTAGCGCGATCGATGTACAAAACGGATAACTATCGCAAAAAGGGAGAGGTAATGAACAAATTGGTTTTGGCCATTAATCTAATTCAAAAATTCATTTGGAGTAAAAAAAAAAACCAAAGTCAGATTCAGTTTAGAATTGAAATTCATGAAATAAAACTGTTTGTTTTTATCGTTCACAGGCTCCTTTGCCGTTCAAATGGCTCGCCTTAGAATCGATCAGCGACCAAGTCTTCAGCACATACTCCGACGTTTGGAGTTTTGGAATTGTGTTATGGGAGTTGTTTTCATTGGGTAAAGTGCCATATCCTGGAATGGATGCTGATCAAGCATTGTATTTCAAATTGAAAGACGGCTACCGTATGGAGAAGCCAGATTTTGCAACACAAGACATGTAAGATTCGAATAAAACCAATTCCAATCGAGAAAATTGAAACTCTTTTCAAACATTTTGCATTGGTTCTTCTCAACAAAGTATTCTGTTTCGAATTTCCATCTTATCTCTGATCATTTTTTCCATCTTCGTTTTCCAGTTATGATATAATGTTGTCGTGTTGGTGTACAAATCCCGAATCGCGTCCATTGTTCGACGATTTGGAGAAGAGTGTTTCAAAGTTGTTGGAGAATGGTGTAGCCGAGCATTACATCGATTTGAATGAGCCATATTTAAAATCGAATGTGAGCCACTTCAACGAGGGACAGACGGATTATATTGCCTTAATGGGAGCGCCGGATTGTCAAGCGCCACGTACACCGAACCAATACGTGAACAGTCACGTGATCACAATGCAAGATGCATCGAATGCACAAAGCCAACCAGATTACTTGGCAATGAGTCCACCGGTAGATGTCAACTCACCGCGGCCCGACGGTCTCGATACACATGACTCGCATTTCCCATTCGCGGGAATGAATTCGCCTACGATAGTGAATAACCTGAACGCCTCGCAGAGTTCACCAAAGCTCCGCAACAAAATATCAAATATACCCGAAGAAATACCGATGCTCAAACGATCGAACCAATCGTTTCACAGTGATTCCGATTCGGAACTCAACACAACCGACGTAGTCGAAAGTATACCAGTTACCAATACACCGCGTAAAAATGTGAACGTACTGAATACAATGGCCGATAATTACGTGAATGTGCCATCGTCAAAAGTCACTAACAACAAGGATGCGGTGAGCAATCCGGGCTACGTGACCGTTTCAAATATCAACGAAACAAGGACTTGAAATGTAGGCGTGCAAAATGTTCACAATAGATCTTAAGTTTTGTCTCATTTAAATTGTTGTTGTTATAAATGTCGCTTTAACTGTGAATATACCAAGAAACATGGAATTTAGATCAATTTTTTTGTACAATCGAATTGAAATGTGCGGTAAAATTTGAATATTGTTGGGTGTTTTCTAAAGAGTCTTTTTATAAATGGCAATTCGTTTCTGCTTTGCCGCCATTTCCAAGAAGTTGCAATATGAATGCCAGCTTAGCTACAGTACACTGTTAGGCAATTTTTTTGTTAGTAACAAATGACAATGGAAATAAAGAGAAGATGAATTGACGGCCTGAGAAGAAAAACCTTTCCTACAAAACCTGTGCGCAGAACACAAACACAGAAATTGTTTAGTCAAAAGGCGAACAGCAAATTTGCGAGTGCAAAAACCTAATATATTTACAGCGAGCGCAAAAACCTAATATATTTACAGCGAGCGCAAAAGCATAACAGGCATACTTATACGGAGTTTGCATGCTAGTAGGCTTGTTATACTTTTGCGCTCGCTGTAAATATATTAGGTTTTTGCACTCGCAAATTTGCTGTTCGCCTTTTGACTAAACAATTTCTGTGTTTGTGTTCTGCGCACAGGTTTTGTAGGAAAGGTTCTTCTTCTCAGGCCGTCAATTGTAATGGTTTTGTATGTTGTTATATATAAGAAAAACGAATGAAATTTTATGTAACAAATGAAATTTATTTTGGAAACATAAATGTGAACTGTATTTGTCGGACGCACTCAAAGCAAAATCCATCATCATTCATAAGATTTAAATTGATTTATTATATTATTGACAATATGCATTTCGGAAATGGTATATTGATGTTAGGTTGCCTTAAAGGTTTTGACAGAACCACGAAAGAGCTCTACTCTCTAAATGATGCTCTTTTGTACATGCTCTATGAAAAACAACTGTTTTTCAAATTACAAAATTACTTAATTAGCTTGAAACTATGTAAGATATATGATCAACGAAACGTACAAATTATCTATTCTATTCTAAATGACGACGATGCGACGAAGATGAATTGAATACTACTTTTTTATACTAAGAACCAGCACCTTCATTTTATCTATTCAAACTATATTTTTCATTCATAGTCATGCTCTTTTAGACGGTCCAAATGGAAATAAACTTCATATTTAGTAAATGTAAATTGAAAGAATGGATTGTTTTCATTTCAATCCGCTTGCGATTCAGTGTAATAATGACGTTATTTGGGTAAGATTAAACCAAGTAAGTGTCTATTCTCTCGTCTTATTTATTGCTACCAGCGCAGATGTTTTTGTACATTTTCCAGTATTATTTCTTACCATTTTATATCATGGTGTTATCTTTGAATTTATCTGACTTTCTCTGGGAAAGAATGAAGACAATTCTCTTGTATTTTGTTGAAGAAATGGTATTCTCCATTTATCGTAGCATTTCCATGATTTGTTCATAACTTTTGCCTTTGTCTCTGGCAAGAATAGGATGATCAGAATGGCACCAGATAGGCATACTCCAGCGAATAGGAACCAGGAATGCTACCATGAAAATCAAGAATTTCATTCAACAATGGTAAAAATTTAATGACCAGAAATCCGCAAAACCATATGACTGTCAGGCACAGGGTTGCACCGAAATTCTTGATTTTTCGGGCAACACTTCTAGAATGATGACAAATGGCAATGACATAACACCCCAAGCTGCCACCAATAAAATGGACGAAAAACTCGCATCATAACCATCATAGGGTGGAAGCATCAACAAAATTCAAATTGGCACGCTGTTTAGTTCAGAAAAAAATTACGAAATTACATTGATTTTCCTATTCGAATTGGAGGCGCTCGCGTCGCCACAGTTGTTTTCGGTCTTAGCTTCCACCCGATGATAACCATAAGACTTGAACAGCATGTATGTTCCCATAACGCAATAAAACGAATTACATACGTAATCCAAACTTTTCCGCTCCGCAGCAATTTAGTTTACCTCCCGCTTAATGTTTAACCAAAATTTCAATAGACCCTTTTTTCGTAGCATTTTTGACCTTAAAATATAACTATTTCGACCATTTTCCATACAAAAGTGTCATTTTCGAACAAAATTTCAAGAAATGTTGATTTCGGACCAAATTTATGGGCAAGTAGGTGTTCGGTTGTTCGGAGGCTCCATTATTCTTGCAAAAAAATATCAGTTTGCTTTGACCAAAACCCTAAAAAATGGCTTTCTGAGTGATTTTTTTATACAAAAGTCTATTTTTCGAAGAATATTTCAAGAAATGTCGATTTCGGACCAAATTTATGGGCAAGTAGGTGTTCGGTTGTTTGAAGGCTCCCATTATTTTTGCAAAAAAACATCAGTTTGCTTTGATCAAAACCCTAAAAAATGGCTTTCTGGATGATTTGATTTTTTATACAAAAGTCTATTTTTCGAGGAAAATTGCAAGAAATGTCGATTTTGGACCAAATTTATGGGCAAGTAGGTGTTCGGTTGTTCACAGACTCCCATTATTTTTGCAAAAAAACATCAGTTTGCTTTGACCAAAACCCTAAAAAATGGCTTTCTGTGTGATTTTTCATATAAAAGTCTATTTTTCGAGGAAAATTTCAAGAAATGTCGATTTTGGACCAAATTTATGGGCAAATAGGTGTTCGGTTGTTCACAGACTCCCATTATTTTTGCAAAAAAATGGCAGTTTGCCTTGATCAAAACCCTGAAAAATGCTTTTTACGGGTACTTTCCGTACAAATGTACAATTTTTGAGGGTTTTTCTTAGGAGAGGTACCCCAAGGTCACATCGGATATGGCTCAAAATCAATCCGAAGCTTTGTCTCGACATGCCAAAACTTTTGGCTTTTACAGATCTCAATTATCTTGTCAACTTCTTGAGATAATTGGCGATCAAAAAACGCGAACGCGAACGCGGACAACGCCATACGAACATCGCTATTTTACACATTTTTCATAGTAAACAACATGTTTTTGGAGGCAGATAGGTCTTGATCGATAGGATTTCATCCCATCTACATTGCCTAGTGTACAGATATGTGCTTTTTCAAGTTTGGCGTGACGTTATAGTGGTCCGAAAGAGGAGATGTCATGAAATTTTGGCTAGTAAAACCAATACTTTTCCATACAAACAAAGTTTGCGGAAAAGTAAAAACTTAATCCCGTTCTAATAGGTAGCAAAAAAACAAGGCCATTAAATCAATATATTCTTGAGAGTTCGTACATTTTATTCTTACTTTTCGTCCTGCACTAAGTTTGTAGCAACGCAACTTCCGAAGAATTGAATGACACCAACTACAATGGTCGCTGTATCCGGTGACACATTTGATCCAAATTCTTCAAAGATGCTTGTGGCATATGCAACCATACCAGGAACTCCACAGTATTGACTCAGAATCTTCACTCCAAGTGCAATGATTAGACCTTAACGTCCTGGATTCGTTGGAATATCCGACCAACTGAATGAATTGCCTTCACTTTTCTCGGATTCTGAAATTGTTTTCTTCAGTTTACTCATCTCCAAATGAAGTGTTTCATCACACTGTTTTTTACCACGTAGATTTTGGTAGAATTTTCCTTTTGTAAGAATAGGTTTGAAAAATTACCATAGAATAAATCGTAGCAGTGGCATATCTACCGCTAATTTATTCTGTTTCATGAGAACAAGTTGAGTTTCAGGGAACATTGTAAACAGAACACCGAATAAGGCAGCTATTACGATTGAATATTTCGGTGTTGTAAAGTAGTCACAAAAGCATCCGGTTGTGAAAACTAATAAAATCCCCAGGTTGAACCTAACACGGTAATTGATCCTAAAACGCCGCGAACACTGAAACAACCGATTTTTTGTTTATATATTTCTTTTTGGATACAAGACGAGTAACAACACATTTTTTTTCTTCTGAACTTCTTACCGATCGATTGATATTTCTCCGACGTATAACGGAACTCCGACGTAGATTCCACCACCGGCAAGGCCATTAAAGAACCGTGCCATATACCTAGGGGCCTCACGCCAATTTCCATATTTGAAATATGAACAAATAATATGAATTTTTTTATGTTTCAACATATTAAACAGTGGACAACTGATTCGTTTGATTCTGTTACAAATGAACCCATTATGCTTGTTTTATGGTTTGATCATACGTAGAGCTTCTTAAGTAATTACTTCCGAATCGTCGCTAAAACTCGCTTCCGAATTTTTCATAGAGCTATCCAACATGCCCATCGAATACTGGATTGTCATGATATCCTTTATGCAGAGACATTTTCTCATTTTCACCAATGATTTCTGTGGTGTCTGTATCAATGTAATTTCCATTTTCGGCATAAATTAAATGGCCATTTGAATTTTCGTCCAATCTTCACACCTTTCAGCTTCGAAAGTACTGAATCAATATTCAATCTTTTGGATGAAATATTATCAACACTAAATATTTTCTCATGTTTAAAAAAGGTAAATTCAAGTACAGCATTCTACAAATTACAAATTTCTGTTAGTCATTTCAAGTTATACAATTTTCAATGGGTAGAACTAACAAACCCTCAACACGTTTTCCCTATCATCTTCAAAAATAAAACGCGTAGCTTCAGGAAGGCATCATCATTCAAATAAGCTGTTGTCATAAATTAACGGTTGTTCAACTGTCTGTTGCTCATACGGTAACAACATTTCGAGTTCTATTGTTTTCCTTTGGCGTAAAAGTTCCCTTGAGACATAATTAGCATCACAGCCCTGTGCGGGATAAAACGAAAATCGTCATAAAAAAACCGAAAATCGTCATAAAAAACTCGAAACTCGTCATTTACTTAGTTTCATCATCAGAGAATGTATTTGGCTAATGTCAGCTAGCTAACTGAAAACATTGTGGCTGGCTCAGCGGCTGAATTCTATGCGTTGCGTTTTTTCATCGCATCTGCAGTACAAAAATCATATATATGGGGATTTTTGTTTTGTTTATTTTTTGTTGTTTGTAAACAAATCTGCCTATCTTTTTGCATTGTCACTGTGCATAGTGCACAGTATATGTCCATAGAAAATGTGCAGAGGCAATGCAAAAAGATAGGCAGATTTGTTTACAAACAACAAAAAATAAACAAAACCAAAATCCCCATAACTAATGTATTGGCAATGTAAAAATAAATGGCGAAAATTTTACATTTCTTATGGGCTGTATACTATGTTCAGTGGCATAGGCAGACTTGTTGACAAATAACGGTACATGAAAAAAACAAAAATCTCCATATATATGATTTCTGTACTACAGATTGCGATGAAAAAACGCAACGCATAGAATTCAGCGCTGAGCCAGCCAGAATGTTTTCAGTTAGCTAGCTGACATTAGCCAAATATATTGTCTGTTCATCATCTATGACAATCATGTATGAAGCGACAACAACAATAAAAATTATTTTCAATTCAGTTGTTCAACGACAATCGCTAAGAAAAATAAATCCGATATTATCATTATTGAATGTTCAGATGGATATTCAAATATTGGAAGATTTGCCGAAATGACTTCGGGTAGGGCCAGTGACTTTTTTTTTGCGCCGCCCGCGTCCTGGTGCAAAATTTTTTTAGGGCCCTTGACTGAAACAGTAGGGCAGCCAGACATGATTTTTTGAAAGACGCATTTTCGAAGAGTATGCGAAATTTTTCTCAGAACCCCTCTTCCAAGAAAAGGATCTGTAGGCACTATATGCTAATGATATCATTATTTTGTTTGGTGTTTTCTATTGAATGCTATCTTTCTTTTCGGATTTCATTTTGGGGGCACGCAAACACGGAACTGTTTTTTAGTAATTTATAATTCTATTAGTGAGACGTAAAAGAACGCAAGTTTATCCAACTTCGTAGCAATAAAGAGAAGTATGTTTCATTGCAACTAATAATGGTTAAAAGAATGTATGTTCGTTTTTAGCGGGTCCTCGTGGTTTTTCACGGTTTCCGCGAAACTGATAAGAGATAACAACATGGTGTCTTCGGCAATGTTGTAGTACTCGAGGTCTTCTATAACATTGCCGAAGACAGTTATCTCTTATCGCTTATCAGTTCCGCGAAAAGCGCGAAAAATGATAAGAAAAAAAAGTTCTATACAAAATTTGCTTTTTCATGTGCGCGATTTGCGCGCAACTGATAAGAGATAAGAGTTACCTGCCTTCAGCAATGTTATAGAAGATCTCGAGTACTACAACTTTGCCGAAGACACCATGTTGTTATCTCTTATCAGTTGGCCGAAAACCGTGAGGACCGCGGAGGCTAGACGGTGCTACAACATACTTTCTTTTAACGCAGATAGAATCAACAGAAAACATACTTTCCTTTTCAAAAATATAAATCGAGAAAAAAACATACGTTCTTTTACGTCTCACGAATATAATTCAAATCGACCAAG
Source organism: Sitodiplosis mosellana (assembly GCF_009176505.1). Classification (NCBI taxonomy): domain Eukaryota; kingdom Metazoa; phylum Arthropoda; class Insecta; order Diptera; family Cecidomyiidae; genus Sitodiplosis; species Sitodiplosis mosellana. Next base: position 236,912 of record NW_022595247.1, on the reverse strand, counting down.
GGCGCCGAAGTGCCTGAACGCCAGAAGCGCTGTCATGTAGAGACAATAGAATCTCGCGCCCTTACATCTCTCGTTTGATTCAGTCAATGACAGATAGCTGAGGATATATGCTGGGCATAGGAACTCAGCAAGCTGAGATTGGGACGTTTGGATTTTTCGACTTGCTATTCGTGCAAATTTATGTGGAATTTTGGTGGAGTGTTGATGGAGTCATGGAGTGTAATGGAAAATGTGTTCCAAACTCCTCTCCATCATAAATTTGTTTGAATAGCACGTCACAAAGTCAAAATATCCCAATCTCAGCTTGCTGAGTTTCTATGCTCAGCATACATCCTCAGCTATCTGTCATTGACTGGTTTGATTTGAATTTAAAATAACTGAAAAAAATTCATATGGTGCTCGAGCACCTTCAGCGCTCTCGTGCGCCCTCATATCGTTTGCACTCTGGTGCATTGTACCAGTTCGCTCCCGGTAAAAAAAGTCCCTGGGTAGACACAAAACAATTTTTTTGAATGAAAAATTATAGATAAATTGTACAATTCAAATCAGTCATTCTTGATGTATTTAACAATTTATTTGTCTCTTTTTAGTCAGTCATTAGCCAGCCAAAAGTCACAAATTAATTGGTTGTCTACTCAGTCGCAAAATTTCCATACAGGATGTTTTTTTCCAACAATCAAATGCTAAATTGTTCACAATTCCGTAGAATTGAAGGTAAATCAGGCTCTGATTTTTGAGATATGAACGTTCATCTGTCGCAATAAAAAGGGGCGTGCAATGATGCGACGTTATTTTTTTAACCCTTTTACCATTTGATAAGAATTTTGTGTTGCAAATGAAGGAGCATTGGCAACGATCGTCCCTTATTACTTTTCCGCACGCCCATGTTGTGTGTAAAAGTATTGTAATCACTCCAAAACCTAGGTACCCCAAAAAACCATTTTTCTATCCATTTTCGACAACAAAAAGCACGATACAGTGGTTATTTTGCTATGTTAATGTGGGTGTGTCGTACCCTGTACGCTGTACGCTGTACGCAAAAATTTGTTAGCACGATTGCTCAAACACCAGAATAGGAAATGAAATTCTGCAAGTACCAAACGTTTGTGCTTCGTTAGACTTGAAAACCATTAAATTTTCAGCCACCCCAGATGTACCCTAGGATACCTAGCCTATGAAAAACCTTCAAAAAATCGAACTTTTGTTCGGGAGGTACCCAAAATAGGCTTCCCAGGTGGGTTTTATCATGCCCACCCGATTTATTTCATCAAAATAATAGGGGCCCAGGAACAACTTAGCACCCTTTTGCTATTAAATCGGAAAAAATCGCGCTTTTGTATGAGAGTTTCAAATCCCTCTTTCGCTCATTGTTCCATGGATTTGAAGGGCGGCCATATAAATACAATGTAGAACAAGCCCGCAGAGCTTCGCTTCGCTCCGCTCTGCATTCTTGAGTTTTTAGTTATTTAATCTATTTTGTTGTTTCACAACAAACTATTTTTTGGCGCACTACATGAAATGTATTTCATCAAAGGAACTTTGAAGTAATATATTTATTTTCAAAATGAATCACAAGATCTTGGTTTTATTTCTTTTTTGAAATACACTGCCTTTGGTTTAAATTAAATAAATAATATGAGCATAGAATCGAAAGTCACTTTAATTCTGTTCAAGACCCAGAAAATACTGTACAAAAAATTAATGTAATTTTTAAAAAACATTTGATAATAAAAATTTGACTGGCGCTTTGAGATGTTGTGCACTTATTTGTCGTTAGTGCACCTGTTTTAAATTAAATAAAAAATATGAGCATAAAATTCAAATTCACCATAATTTGTTTCAACCAAGTGGGAAACTACTACTACCGCGTAATTTCATATTAATACAATCTAGCACAACACAAATTCTGAAAAATTCCAAAAAATTCTGCGCAATTCAAAACAATTCCAATCGATTCCGATGTTCCTTAGTCAAATTTGGTGATGATCAACTTAAAATATCGCAAATATAGGGACATTTACCATTCATTTGAATGCATAATGAAGATTTTTACTTCCAGAACATATTTGACTTGGTTTGATCTACAAGACTCAATTCTAGCTCTGTTTTCCATTTGAAAATATTTTATGTATCATAAAGCCTTTACCTATTTGAAGTGAAATATTGAATTGGAAGTGAGACCTATGTACAATTAAAAACACCATATCTGAAGTTATTTCGATAAGATTGAACATCTATGCGCTTAAGCATTCCTTTGAGATGCTAAATGACCCTATATTTGCAATTTTTGAAGTTGATCATCATCAAATTTGACTTAGAAACATCGGTATTGATTGGAATTGTTTTGAATTGCGCAGAATTCTTTGGAATTTATCAGAATTGGTGTTGTATTAGATTGTATTAATATGAATTATGCGGTAGTAGTAGTTGCCCCCTTGGTTTCAACACTCAAAAAGTATCTAGAAAAAAAGCAGATTAGTAGCTCTACATTTCATGTAGTGCTAAAAAAGACGCGTTATGATTTTGGCAAAGAAAAATGTGGTTATTTTAAATGGTATTTTTTTCAACTCGTCACATTTTGTTCTAGTTTTTCCAAATCAATATTTTTTTTCATTTTCATTCAATAAAGAGATAAAAACATTTGGATCAAATTTAAAACGAATTTTGGTTTAGTTTCTGAAGAACTGCTCAAAATCTTCACACCCAACATCAAGATTTTCGGAATCATAATACAATTTTCCATAAAATGCATGAACGTACTGTTGTTTTGTTCTGAAAATTCTTATAAATTTCCTAGGCAAAATCTGAATAAAAGCTGAACGCTATGAAAACGGTGCGGAAAAGTTCATCTTACGGAGGTAAGACTGTTTATGAATGATGGCATCGACATACTTTTAACCCATGAAGAATGATCGAAGTAAAAGAGGTAAATTCAAGTTCAGCATGGAATTGAACTTCAAAATTCAATTTATCATTCCAAGTTGTACAACTTTCATTGAGTTTGTGCAGGTTTTACAAAGTAAACAAGTCCCTGACACGTGTTCTTTATTCAGGAAGGCATCATTATCGTTTTAAGCTGTTATCATAAATTAACGGTTGTTCAAGCACCTGTTGCTCATGCGGTAACAAAATTTCGAGTTGTATTGTTTTCCTTTGGCGTGGAAGTTTCCTTGCGAGATTGCGTGAGCGTCAATTATTATTATCACACTCTTGAGCGATATTGTAATATGTTCACGCTACAATTCTAAAATTCAATTGTTTCACTAATTTTTACCGTCATCGAAAGTGTATCAGATTGTAACAGCTAACGTGAAAGCTTGTTAAAATTAGTACAAAAAAGTTGACAGTGTGATTTATTCACGCGCTCAGACAAAGGCCCTGAATCAAACAGTCAGCGACCAACCATCTGATTTTACACATCATTCTCGAGCGATACGCGTACGATTCTACTCAAACAACATGATTTATTCGACCATTTCATGGCTCGTGCTGTGTCTCGTTTTGTCATTATTTATAAATAATAAAAGAGTATTTTCATTCAAAAGTTTATAAATATAAATTAATTTCTCCATAGTTATGTTTGTGTGATGTGTAGGCTTTTGGATCAATGATCTTTCAAATCTATGTGCAGTTTTACTACCAACATTTCTCTCAAAGGTGCAGACACAGTACAAAAGTGACATATCATCGCACTCGTGCGTCATTCTGCTGGCTCGAAAATAGGAACAGAAAAAATACAATGTTTGTCAAGTGGCGACTTTCCTTTATTTCATTCTTCCAAAAGAAGACATTTTCGTCGAGAAGACTCTTGGGAATGTGGTAAATTCTAATGATAAAATTAAAATGAGCTTAAAATTGAATTTAAAATATTATAAATTGTGCGTTTGTTTCTGATGGAATCGATTTACTACTATTTACATTGTCTTAAGAAATTCAACTACATACTGAAAAGTTGGTACTTGAAAGCTTATCAAAAAGCTGAACGCATTTCAAGGTTATTTGAGTAAGTTCATGATTTCATCGTAGCTTCTGCCTTTTGTTTCGGGCATAAGACAAATGATGAACATCGCACTCGACAAACAAACTCCGGCAAACAAGAACATCGTCCCATGAAATCCAAGTGTGGCAGTCAGAAGTGGTAGAAATTTGATCACAATGAACGCGGTTGACCATAAAATGATCATGCAGAACGATGTACCGAAGTCTTTCAATTTTTCGGGCAATACTTCTGAGATGACAAGGAAAGGCAACGACATCACTGCCCAATTTGCAATGAAAATCACAAACGAGAAGCTTGTGATTGGGATCCAGTTGAAGGTGTTGACCTCAACACCCCATGATTTCAACATCATGTACACACCTAAGGTAATTAGACCAAAAGCAATGCCCATCGACGATACTACGAACAAGAACTGAAACGAAAAAAACTTCGATTTATTTGATTCAAACTTTTGGAGTTGTTGAATGTCTTACCTTGCGACCCGTTCGATCGACGAGATTTGATGCCGCATAACTTCCCAAAAGCTGAATTATACCAACAATGATGGCCGACATATTAGGTGACATACTAGATCCAGCTTCTTCGAAAATGTTGGCGGTATAACTATGTATAACGAACAAAAAAAAACAATTTATTTAAGACTTTGATTCCAGACGCATAGAGGACACCATAACGAGAAGCCAAATCAATTAAAAATGTTCTGAAATCTTGAATCGCGTGTCTACCTCTCGATCAGGTACTCACTTTAACATGGCGAAGCATCCGCACAGCTGATTGAGCAGTGCCAGAACTATTCCGATCAACATCGCTGTTCGTCCAGGAGTCTGTATCAAATCCGACAATTTCATTGATTCATCCGATTTTCCAGGCTTTTCACTGTAAAGGGCGCTTCTCAATCGACTCACTTCTGACTGAACCAATTCGTAGTCCCCATCTTTTGCACCCAAATTTTGATAGAATTGAATCGATTTTTCCGCTTCCTTTTTCAAATGGAAAAGAAAGTAATAAAAAATTTAAACATCGAAAACATATGGGTTGAAAGGAAGAGTATAAAATGAATGAGAAAATGGGGGTAAATAAAAATTTGATTTGCAACTCACAGACAATCGGTTCTGTTTGATGAGAAACGATGGTGTTTCTGGGAAGAAATACAGCAGGATGCCACACACGATTGTCAACATAATCACGAATTTTGGAGTCATGTAGAAATCAAAGTAGTTGCCAAAAACGAAAGCCAGCAATATGCCGAAGTTACAGGTTAAAACCAATGTTGAACCCAAGAAGCCTCGAACACTGAAATTATGTATTGGGTGTGGGAATTAGTTTTTTCGATTTTTCAAAAGATGGCGTAACTTTGCATGGTTGTATCGGGCAATACTTTTTTTTCCGCATGAGAGGTCTAGTGTCAAACTACAAAAATCACCATCTATCATTTCATCGAAGTGTAAATGACCAATTTTTTTTGCGCCTTAAATATCGTTTTGTACCGAAAAAGCAACATTTCCGTGAAGCATTAACTTTTTGCTTTCATTTGAAGAAAACTGCGGCTGAATCGCATCGAATGTTGGTGGAAGCCTATGGTGAGCATGCTCCATCGGAACGTACATGTGAACAGTGGTTTGTACGGTTCAAAAGTGGTGATTCTAGCGCGGGAACGTTCCGGCCAGCCAAAAAAGTTTGAAGATGCGGAATTGGAGGCATTACTCGATGAAGATTCAAGTCAAACTCAAGATGAGCTTGCCAGAGCATTGAATGTTGACCGAAGCACAGTTGGATATCGTTTAAAGGCCCTTGGTTTCATTCGCAAGTTGTCAAATTGGGTACCACATGAATTGACACCGACGCAAGCTGAAAGGCGTTTGGTGACTTGCGAAATGCTGCTCGCTAGGTACAAAAAAAGAGGTTTTCTGTATCGAATTGTCACTGGTGACGAAAAATGGATTCATTACGATAACCCCAAGCGCAAAGCATCTTATGTTAAGCCCGGCCAGCCAGCAACATCACAGCCAAAACAAGATATCCACGGCGACAAGGTAATGCTGTGTATTTGGTGAGATGAGGAGGGAGTGGTGTATTATGAGCTGCTGAGAAGTGGTCAAACCATCGATGGGCCTCTCTACCGACAACAATTGATACGTTTGAAACAAGCTATCAAAGAAAAACGAAAGAAATGGGAGACCAGAAAAGAGACATTGATTTTCCTACATGACAATGCTCGGCCACATATTGAGAAATCGGTTAAAAACTACTTGGAAAATAGCGGATGGGAAGTTTTGGCTCACGCCCCGTATAGTCCAGACCTGGCTCCTTCCAACTACCATTTGTTTCGATCGATGCAAAACCATCTGAGCGGAGAGCGGTTCTCTTCAGTTGAAGAAATCAAAATTTGGCTCGATGCATTCATAGCCTCAAAAGACGAGGAATTTTTTAAGGCAGGCATCCGTGAATTGCACACATTGTGGCAGAAGGTCATCGCTTCCGGTGGACAATATTTTGATTGAAATGTAATTTCATTTTGGTATTCAAATAAATGATTGAAAATTTTAAAAAAATCGAAAAAATTAATTCCCACACCCAATAGTTTTATATATTTCTTCATATTTTCTATCATCACCTTCAATCCTTTGATTTTAAAGAATTTAGATCTTTTTTCACTCTAAGCAATGACTGTTCATTTTTTTAACCATTGAGCTAAAAATAGCAATAAAAAAACCAAAACCAGGTGATTAACACTTACCGATCGATAGCAATTTCTGACAAAAATCCAGGCACGATCACAAATATCCCACCTCCCACGAATCCATTCAACCATCTGGATGCATACAAGTAATACACATTTTGAGCGAATAAAATCAGCAACCAACTTATTACAGTTGGAATCGTGAGAATAATTAATGGAATTTTTCGGCCAAATTTGCTAGTAATGATGCCAAAGAGAATATTTCCAATCAAAGCTCCAAAACAGATCAGCGAAGCAATCCACGAGGCTTCATCCATTGTAATTTTGCCCGATGGCAGTGGTGTTTCATCGGATGTCAAAAGAACTATACTGGGACTCTGTTACAAAAAAAAAATTCAAATTCAATTGCGTCCTAAACCAAAAATGATTGTGAGTTTCAATTTATCTTACCGCCCAGCCGCATGTCACGCCGTATCCCATCGGGAGCATATTAACTGTTGCAATCAAAAAAAGGTTATTAGAAAATTCACTGGAATATATTTAACAGATATTTTTTTTTCGGAAATATGAATGAATTGCATAAGAAGTTTGAATAATTTTTCAACTTATTTAATTTGTTCTTTCTTTTCCCAACATTTTTAATTCTCCAGTTTTTTTTTCATTACCTACAAGTGCGACAAGATATTGAAATTTTGCACTTGGTTGGCGCACAGTTATCGGATCACCTTTCGACATTTTCAACCTTTTGAATTCAAATCACTTTACACAAAAAACTCGAAATTATTTAGCCAACTTATATTTTAATTTTATTTGAGCTTCGATCGCTTGCCGGTTAACAATTAAAATTTCTGGCCAAATTTTGTGGTTTTATAGGCGAAATTTAATCTGGAAAAACACAGTTGACAAATGTAGAATTCCTGACAGATGTAGACGGAGAAGAAGTGTCTTGAAAGATTTGACAAAGAGTGATATACCACTCAGCTGACTCTAACAAAACTGACAAAAAACAATGGAACTCGTTCAGAATAATGATGCCTGACAACGAGGACAATTTTGTTGTTGCTCTTAGCTTTTTTTGGTGTAGGTGAAGTGGAGATTTGATTTACAATATAATTTCGTAATCTAAATGCGTGTGAAATGTTTCATGCAATCGCACAGACGAAATGGTTTGGCTCAGCTAATCGTTAGTCATGTGAAATGTTTTTGACTAGCAGTCAAATGTAAAATTGTTTACAGTTTCGTAGAATCGAGGGTAAATCTGGCTCTGATTTTACCATATAAACACTCATCTTTCGCATTTGAAAAGCACGCGCAATGATGCGACGTTATTTTGTAAGAAAATGACGTTTGTTAACCTTTTTACCGTTTGATAAGATTGGTTTTGAAAATGAAGGAACATTGTCAACGATCGTACCTTATGGCGGTAAGTCTATAACGACACACTTTCAAAACATGTCATTAACACACGAAGAATGATGGAGAAAATAACTACACACTCACCAAATATACACACTCCAAGGTTCAGATAGAAAGCAAAAAAAAAGTTAAATTAAAGCGGTTAAGGAGAAAATGCAACCTTTTGCGTTCGATACAAAACAGCAAATAAAACAAAAATAGTGAAATCCTTTCAAAAAAGAGAAAGAAATCCGTGTGACTTCATGTGCCGTTTTAAATAGTTGGCTTTGCGTTGTTGCGTTTTTATAAGCGTTTCGTCTGCAGTTCCGTTTTAACCGAATCGGTTTGCATGTGGCAATTGCATACAATGCAAATTAAGTGATTAGGAACGTGAATTTTGATGTGGCGATAGCATCAATGCATTTAGCTCACCGAATACTGTACCAGGATCGAAAATCGATACCGAAAACTCATGACACATCGTTCGCACTTACGCACAATTTTCAAATGTAATATAATCTGTTGTTCTACGCTTTTGTTTCAGATCTATGTATTAAACTCAAAAAGTCACATTTTCATTCTGATCGCTTTGGTTTCAAATTCAACGTGGTATTGAACTACCAATTTCTATCCAAACATGTGTTTTAAGATTGCTGAGCATCTCAGCATTTCGTAAGGCACGGATATATCCGAGCATATCGACGACGTATACAGTGGCGTGTGTTGCTACGCGCAGCCGCAACGACTCGACCGGAATGTGTATGTTGTTGCTGCGTGCAGCCACATCAACTGAACACACATCGGTCGAGTCGTTGCGGCTGCACGTAGATACACACGCCGCTGTATTATACAGTATGCGTCGTCGATATGCTCGGATATATCCGTGCCTTACGAAATGCTGAGATGCTCAGCAATCTTAAAACACATGTTTGTTTCTATCGACCATTCGATAGAGAGTTCGTGCAGGTTTCGCAAAGTAAATAAGTCCTATCATCTTTAAAAATAAAACGCGTAGCTTCAGGAAGGCACCATCATTCAAATAAGCTGTTATCATAAATTAACGGTTGTTCAACTGTCTGTTGCCCATATGGTAACAATATTTCGAGTTCTATTGTTTTCCTTCGGCGTGAAAGTTTTCTTGAGACATTGCGTCAGCGTTAATTATTATTATTATCATTATTACACTCTTGTGTGCTATTATAACGTGTCCACGCTACAATTCAAAAATTTAAATTTTCCACCTATTTTTGCCGTCATTTGTTTTATTTTCGACGTCATCGAATGTGTATTAGATTGTAACAGCTAACATAACAGCTTGCCAAAATTCGTTCAACAAAGTTGACTGTGTGATTTATTCACGCGCCCAGACATGAGCCCTAAATCAAACAGGCAGCGTCAATGGATGTGCTCACATCAACCAACTGATTCTACACATCACACTCGAGCGGTACGCGTACGATTCTACTCAAACAACATGATTTATTCAACCATTTTCTGACTCGTGCGGTGTCACGTTTCGTTACTATTTTTAAATCATTAAAAAAGTATTTTCATTCCGAAGAAAAGTTCATTCTTCATAGTTATGTTTTCTGTATTCAAATGTACGTGTAATTTTTACGTTTCACAATGCTCATATGGTGAGGTGCCCACACAAATACCTGTAAAAGTATTTCCGAGCTGGACATTCCAACGTCGCCAACCATTGTGTGAAAGCAGGTTTGAATTTTTTTCCCAATAAATATATTGGATTTTAGTTCATCGTTTTTCCATTGAAATTTATAATTTGTTGCAGGTATTTAAACAGAAAGTTTCTCTTTGCTCATCACATTTTGATTTTGGTCTCGTTTGAAGTCGGATCTGTGTTTGGAAGCTTCTTTTTGAAGGAAAATGTCTTGTTCGGAAGAAGGTAACATTTTTTTAACGCATCAGTATACAGTTTCACTTTTAAAAAAACATAACTTTTTGTAATAGTTCAACAGTTCTCTTTATTTGTATTCTATTATTAGTTTTCGCTCCTATAAAATTGGCCCATAACTCAAAGCTATTTATTTTTAAACAGGAGGATGCTTCAAAGCGGGCTCAGTTTCTCAAGAAACAGAAACAGAAACCGATGGATCAAATGGCAAAATGTCAGAAAATTCAGGCGGTCGACAGAAGAGATACATTACCCAAACATCAGAAATCGCAAAATGCAATCAAGTGCAAATAAGAGGACATTTGAGTGATAAATTCGACTGGGACAAACCAATTCCGGAATTTCACAGCAATAAACACTGAGCGACACACCAGATAAATAGCATAATTGTATAATTTAGCCTTCGCGATGTTTGAATCAAGTTTACAAGTAAACCATTTTAGTAGTTTAGTAAAAATATATTGCAAAAGCATTTGATCAGCTCGGTGTCATTCGTTCTCGTGTCCATTGAAAAATTCATTAGAAATTGATCAACAAAACTTTATCAATTTACACTCAAACTGTACGGGTTTATCATCGTTTATAAACCAAAAATGAGAATAAAAATGAGCCTCAAACGTATTGCATGCATTTCATTTGTGTTTTCAATTCTAGTTTGATGCTGATTCTCGTAACGATTTCGACAAACGAGTTTGATTTTAGTTCGTTGGCCAATCGATTCATCTATTCAAACTCTTTCGAAGATATTCCAGTATCGTAAACCATCCAAATTGTAACATAGTCTAAATTGTAACAATTGAAGAAATAGACTTATTTTCTGCAAATCTTTGGAGGGTAACTGTTGTTTCTTATATCATATTTGAGAAGAACACGAAAAAATCTTCCGATATGAATAAATGACTTATTTGTATTTTCTTAGAAAAGTGGTTTATTTTGAGACTATGTTACAATTGGAACTATATTACTATTTGGATGGTTTACGATATTCAAATAGTTTCTTTCATATGGTGGAATTAAGATCAGGGAAAGTCATTTCAGATTTTGAAACCAGTTTTTTGGCGTAAAATATTGAAAGAAATTTGAGTGGACTTTCCATTTTGCTATTTATAAAAATATGGATTTTTATCATAGACTAGACAAGTGAAAGATTGGACAAATTTCACCAACTGAATAGTCTACAATTAGAAACACGTGTTGAAGATCCGAAGTGATTTACTCTGATTATGTTTTTAATTTCATCCATGAAAGAAATCGAACGAGATATATCTTGATTATTCTAAGAAATATTCTGCCAACGAACCGATAAGAAATTTTATCCCCTGACGTAAATACAGGTAAATATTTCTCTGAAAACGTGTGTAGGTTAAAATTATAAACTCTCGATGAACACACGTGATCCCAACGAAAAGATCCTCGTGTTTCCCTTTTTGACAATCTATCTTCTTTGGCGTTGACGTCAAAATGATCATTTGACTATGTGTCACTAAGAACTTATGTTCGCCAATATAAATGTTTTTCGAAGTAATTTTAATGCGTTTCAAAAAACCGGTCTGTGAAAAAGTAAAAAAAAAAAATCTATTTATACTCTGAATTTGTAAACGCGAAACTTTGTGTGAAGAAATATCGATAATGATTTAGTAAACGAACCGCTAATAATTTGAAATATATTAAAATTGTTTCGATTCGAATTGACTTACGTAAATCAATTCATCAATTTTGCATGACGATGAATATGGAAAAGATAAGATAACCATTTCATAGGTGGATAAAATCTGTAAAAAAAATTCAAGTCATCGCATTTGGCTCCCCAACGGAATGTTTTGGAAGATTTTGTTTGCATTCGGTGACCGAGTTTGTCTGCTTGTTCAAACTCGCTCAGCATCGCAGCGACGACCGACTATAACGGTGCGTGTTTTCGTGATGAACGAATTCTGTTATTATTCAAGATTGATTTACACCTGTTGACAACTATCGAAATCTCTTCATGCGGTGACGAATACTTGTGACAAAAGCCAACCGATTTACATAACCGATGTGTATGTGTCATGATTTTTCGGAGTAAATTATTTTAAATGATGCCAACGATTTTTGTTTTCTTGACTAGAGTCAAACCACACAGCAAATAATAGTTAATTTAAAGTTTGAGCTCTTCGTGATGTGTATTGCACCAATTTATTGACCATGAATCGAAGAAATTTGCTTACCCAATTTCATCTGAACCAATAAAAAGAGAATTATGTAACCGCAGCCACTTAAAATGATAACAAGTTCTGTTCGAGTGTTTTTTTTTCGGCGATTCGCAAAAGTTTGGATGCCCAACCGGTAGACTCTGGCTGCTGTAGATTCATCGTCTATAGATCATTTAAATTTTATATACATTTTTATTCAATATTATTGAATTTAAATGTTGCTGGAGGTATTTAAGCGGTGGTAATCTCGATTGCCGTTGGCATTTCAGTTTGTATGTTGCTCGCGAAAGGGTCGTTCTGTTGAATAGCTCAGTAATTTGAAGGAGTCAAGTTGAGAAAAAAAAAATGTGCGTGCAAAAGAGTGTAATTTGTCTGTTGGCAACAACATTGATGTGTGTACTGATGATTTCAGTTCACGGAGCCAGCATCGAGAAATCAGTTTCCGTGTCAGTCAGTACATCGATGTCTGAAAGTAAAAGTGAACCGAAAGGTGATATAGAAAAGGCTAGCGCAAGGTCATTGAATAGTGCCAAAAGTTATGAAGGCAAAGTGGAAATATCCGCATCATATGCCAGAAAGGTGATCAATAATTTCGCAGCCGATGACAAAAGCCGTAGTTTAAAAGAAGAAAAAGAAAAAACGACCAAAAAAGAAGAACAAATTAACACCGCCATCACCACCACTACCACCGAGAAGTCAGAAGAAAAACCAGAATTTACAACAACTGAGTTGAATGAACCAAATGTGAAAAGTGAAAATATCGTTGAGAAAATCGAATTGGAACTGAATAGTCAAATTGTGAAAGAACGAAGTGAAACAACTACTGAAAAAGATGAACCAGGCACGAAGATTATCAACGAAACCGCGAGTAAAAAAGATGATGCAATCACCACGGCAAAACCAGAAACTGAATCGGGCTCAGTCCAAACAAGTTCAACAGAATTAAGCTTCACAGAATCAGTTTCAACCGAATCGAGTACTTATCAATCAAGCTCAACCGAATCAAGCACCAATGAACCAAGTTCAACTGAATCGAACGCAACTGAATCAAATTCCACCGAGTCAAGCTCCACAGAAACAACCGCAACAGATTCAACAGAAACTATAATTGAAACCACACAAATCAACTTGGCCAGTGACAATGTTAATCAAACAGAAAGGAATTTAGAGAGCCGAAGCTTGAAAGAAGAATCAAATAAAACCATCAACGATCAAACCATCGTTTTTGAAGATCAAACACAATCGACGACGACGACAACGACATTGGCAGCGCCAATAATCGATTTAGATAGTCGCGTTGGAACGGATTCTGATAAATTATGCGACGTAAAGGTTAACGGTGAATGCCGTCAGACTTTTCAGCAATAAAACGAAAGAAAATAGATTTAAATAGTTAAAATTAATAGCAATTTATAATTTATGTACAATGAGTGATAATAAATTGTAACTTTTCATATATTTTACAAACTATACTGACTTGAATGATAATAACCGTTACCGAAATGAACCATATTTCCTATTGTTTCAATTTTTTCTTCGAATTTGGTAGAATTTAACATATGGCTTATTGTATTGAATCCATAATATATTCATAGCATGCAATTCGAGAGCTTCAGTTTAAAATGGCATAAAGTGAATAGTTAAAAATTTCAATGGCCATAAATATGCAAGAGTCATGCAGCATGACGTACTAAATTCTCTTAATTGTTCCGGTATGATTTCGGCGAAATCAAATGGAAATGACGATACTACCCATGACCCAACCGAAAACTTGCTAGTGGATTCCGATAAAATGTTTCAACGTTATAATCCAAACGTCGTGCATTCTCCGAATGTTAGACTAAATGCTATTCCACGTGTGTCAATCATATATGCCAAAACTGAAAAAAAAGATTTATAAAAATTAAAATTCATTTCCTATGTGAGAAAAAAAAATTGGAGAAGTTTGCCTTCGCATCTGATCGAAAACATTTATAGAAATACCCAAGCTAACCAATTAAATCAAATTCACGATGATCGCTGACACATTCGGTGATATAGTTGAACCGCCTTCTTCGTCATACGCATGACTATAGTCACCATTGCCATTTATCGCGAAGCAACCGCTACATTATAGCCGCTAGACATTTTGATTCACAATTAGGATTTAATTGTTTAGATGTTTGGAATTTAAACATATGGAAAACGATGAAGGGGTTTTTTCAAATTACTCATTGATTGCATGCCCAATTGCCCACACCATAAATCTTGTAATTGAAATCTTGATTAGAATTGGATTATTCCTTGCACGATGATTTATATTGAGACAATGGTATTGATAGACACTCCCCTTAGAACACGGGGAAAACTGAAGAAGTGTTGAAATGCTATCAGCGCTTTTTCAAAGAAAGTTATTTTTCGATGACTGAATTTTTGTTCCAAAAATTAAATTATTATAAAAGGAATGTTTCTTTTTGAATGACTTGTCACATCATTTTCGGTATTTTAATGTTTCTATATTCGTTATCCTATTCTGTGGATCGTCTTTAACTAGAGCAATGCAAGCTAATGCTTTCTTTAAAATGTTAGATAACTTTTTCTCAAAATAAATGGTTTTAGATTAAAAGGTAAGAAATCCTAATGTCTTTTGTTGACAATCACGAAGAGTCATTGCACTCATAATTACATATGGTTATTCAATACTGACTAGGTGTTTTCTTCTACTCCAACAACTAATTATTCAAAATAAATAGCTATTGTTGTGGTTTTATTTCCTGTATTACCACGAAGTATGTAATATGCACTGTTTTGATCATTAGAGATTTTTCTGGTTTGTTATCTCTCTCGCTATTGAATATCACATAGTTAATGACGCATTTTATTATTGATTTAAACAATAACGCACTATGGGAATATGGTAATGTTTAGTACCCAGCTAGCGCCACTGTTAAGGTGACCAAAAAATGTGTGTTAGATAAGCGATGTTTTCATAATAGAAAAAATCAATTGCCAACAGGAGATAGATAGTAGGCTTGATTCTTGTGAATTTCAATCGACATATCCACGGGCCTCCCTTTGTTCACAAAATATTATTTATATACAATTTTTGGTGCAATCAATTTGATTGTTTGTATTTCTGGCCAACTTGATAAGACTACGTGACAATTGGTCAAGCCAAATCAAATGCACGGGCTATAAACCTCAGGCTAAGAAATTTCCTCATTAGTTTATCAAATGATTTTTTTCGGGTATTTAAGCAAAGTGTCTCTCTCAACCTGGCAACATTTCACTTTGAGCTGACCCCAGAGGCAGTTCGTTTCAAAAATATTTATTTTTTGTGTGCAATCAAAATGATTGGTGTGAAAAATAGTGCGATTTTTCTGTTAGTTATCACACTAACAGATATTATTTATTCCGTCAATGGACGCTCGGTTGATCAGCCCGTATTATTGTATGTGGTGCCCGAAGCTGTGAACGAAGACATTATCGTGCCAAACGTTGCATTGGTGGAAGGTGAAAAAGGTAAAGAATTTTAACAAATATTCCTAGTTCATGGCACACGGTAAAAAAAGATGAAAAATAATGCAAAACCATGCGCACTGCGCATATTGTTTCCTAACTAAACAGTGGCTCCGGTTATTATCCCCATTTCTGATTCTGTGCCTCTTTCCATTCCGAGCGAAAAGGATAAAGTTCAAGTACTGCATGTCATGTTAGACGCATTGCAATCTGTTAATGAAAATGCTATGGAATTGGTTCGTACATACGTCGACGTATTGAACGAAGATGTAGAAAAAATTAATTCCAGAGATGTGACACCGGAATCTATGGGCCGAAAAAAGATTCCACAAATCCAACTGCCACAAGTTCAACTGCCACAAGTTCAACTACCACAATTTCAACTTCAAGTACCACAAATCACTCTAGTTCCTCTCAACACCCAAGTGAGTGAATCATTAAATCAACACATTTGAAAGATAAAATGCATTTTACATGATGTGATTAATCACTAAAAATTACACCTTCCGCAGACTGTTCTTAATCCAATTCATTCGGCTATTGCAAAATACAAAGCGGCCATCAATCATCTTGTGAAGAAATTTAAAGCCGTACCACAACACTTTATCAAAAAGTTCAAAAAAACTGGCTTGTCAGACGAGCCTCAAAATGACGATACACAGCTAGTGGATCCAGTTAAAAATCCGGAGGAAGAGAAACCAGCCGATGAAACGATGACCGAGAAGCCATCAGATGAAACTATGTCGGAAAAACCAGTCGAGAAACCAGCCGAAGAAACAGTGTCGGAAAAACCAGAGGATGCTGAAGAACCAGCACCAGAAGCACGGGCATTGGACATTTCAAATGATGAAATATTGAGTGAAACGGGTAAAACAGCTTAAATCATCGCATCACATATAATATCTTCAACATTGGCATCTATAACAGAATATCAATTCATTTTTCCACTGCTCTAATTGGTCGAGTAACAATTTCCGTACAGAAAACCTTTTAAAATTGTATCTCTGAATATGTTTGATGAATTGCCAACACTCTAATAAAATATATTACTTTTCATAAAATCACCACTTCTCTTTCTCTTTTCTTTCTCAAAAAGTTTTCGATGCAAATACACCAGAAGAAGTTGCAGACAAAGTTAAAAAGGTATTAGAGGCAACACGAAAAATGAATGAGCAATCATTTGAGTTAATTGAAGAATATTTCAATCATATAATTGATTTGAGCAACAAAGATCGGATAGTAGTCAAAAATCCAGAGGATGAAATGGATTTGGAAGAACGAGCAGCAGCTGCATCTGAGGTTCAAGAGATAACAGTACCACTTCAACCAGGTTGTGATATTGGATTTGCTCTAATTGACGGTGTATGTAAAGAAGTGTACACACCTCCAGTGGTGCCAACCAATCCACTTATAGCACCAATCAATGTTTTGGTACAGTTTATTGGCTCTATCTTGGAACCAATCGTGCCGAAAAATATCGCCGAAGATCTTGCAAATCAAGTTAAAATACGAGCAGAAGCTATTGTCCATGAATTTGACAACAATTAAACTGTTGCACTAAGATCGATGTAGATTTTTAAAATAGACTCAAAGATATGTTAATCGCATGACAACTGAAAACAAAATATCTTATGAAAACGATAGAAAAATAAGAAAGAATTAACGATATCTTCACTCCAAGTCCGTTTAAATTGAATAAATTGTTCTTTCTGAAATGGGACGAAAAAATAAATAAACGATAAGCAATTAAATAAAGAAAGTATGAAATAAATAATAATAAATAAAAGAAAATGAAACATTTTTCTTCACAAATGTAATAAAAATATTGTTTTTAAAACAATTATAGTTTCTTCATTCAATTACAAATGTTTGCAAACTTACAAATCATATCTGATCATATGACATGACATTTCTACGTCGAAACATTCAAACTGGCGCCACTGTTGTTTGTCGAACTGTCAAAACCGGATGGGCTCGCATTTGACATTTCAATACCGGTTCGCAGAAGCGCGCTACAATTCTGTTTGGAAATTGCGTTGCATTCAAACAATTTGTTGATCGATAACGATGGAGCGGAAAAAAACGAGTGATTTCCTGAAATTTTGTGGAGACGACATCACCAAACTGCACAATGAAACGGATCCAGGCAGAAGAGCGCATTTAATGCGACGCATAAACATGCAAATGTATGCGGAGGCTTGTAAACAGTAAGTAAACCTTGTCATTGTTTGGTGTATTATACACAACTTCAATTCTGTTTAGTTTATTCACACAGAAATTATGACGACTACACGACTTGCAAAATACTATCGGATGATTTGACTGAGTACGTGAAGGAATCGGCTCCAGTTCATGTGAAAAAATGCGAGGAAATGATGAAAAAGTTGAATATACAAATAGAACCCGGTTCAGTTCGGTCTTCACTAAACATTCCCAATCCAGAGGAGTTGTTGAAATCAAAGAAATGCGAAGGTGTCTGCAAAAATGATGTGCTGTTGGACGATCTGGACAAGTTTTTCAATTTGATGAAGAAGCGGCCCACTTTGACTGTAAACAAACCACCGCCGAAGTTCAACAGTGGCGAACCAGTTAGATCGGTAAAAATGCAGGTCGATGAAAGCGGTGATTTGGTATTCGATATGAATTTCAAGCGGAAGAAAGCGTTAGATCAAAATACACCGAACAATCAACAATTCCAAGCGCCGAGTACAAGTGGCAATCAATGGTCCAGTCACAATGTACGAGCTACGGATTACCAAGCATCATCACTGCCGAATTATCAGCCCAACAATTTCAAACCTGCTGAAACAGTCACTTCCAATGCATTCAATCCATATGGTGGAGTGAAACGTCGAACGGATGACACAGGAGGCAACAATTTCTTCAAACGACCACCCAATTTGCCAAACCGAGGACAAGAAAGAAATGAACCGAACGCATTTGCAGCGAGAAATGATTTTATTACGGCAAACGATGAGCTTAACATTCAATATAATAAAAAGTATGGTGGTGGCAATCAAAACGACAACATGACGTACAACGTGAATCCAAGTGGAGGCTTGAGACGTTCATTGGGCGGCCGTCGAACGGTTACCAACAAATTCGTTCCACCGTTTGCCAATCAAGATAATTATGTTGACCGTTCGGCGAGTTCGAATGAAACCAACGAGATTTCAGGGCTGGATGGAATCGAAGCAAGTCATCCAAGCCTGAAAAATGTCGAACCAAAAATGATTGAAGCGATTATGAACGAAATTATCGATCAAGGTGATAAAGTTGGTAAGTGTCATTGAAAAGAGAGCAAATGGTTAACCGTTTGACTGTCATTCCCGTAGGATTCATGTTTTCTGATTCATAAGTTTAACTCAATAATGAACTTGCTTTCCAGAATGGCATTGCATTGCCGGACTCGAATATGCCAAAAAGATGCTTCAAGAAGCCGTTGTGCTACCAATTCTTCGACCGGATATTTTCACAGGCCTACGGCAGCCACCGCGTGGTGTATTGCTTGTGAGTAAACTCATTGTCATTCATCAAGTTTCATTTTTTTTCCAATCAATTCATTGTTCTAATAAAATTAAACACATTTCAAATAGTTTGGTCCGCCTGGCACGGGAAAAACTATGATTGGTAAATGCATAGCGTCACAGTCAAATTCAACATTTTTCAGCATCAGTGCATCGAGTTTAACATCGAAATGGATTGGAGAGGGAGAGAAAATGGTACGTGCCTTGTTTGCAGTCGCGGCAGCAAAGCAACCATCCGTTGTGTTCATTGATGAGGTTGATTCACTACTGTGCCAACGCTCCGAGAGTGAACATGAAAGTTCACGACGAATGAAGGTACGTCAACAGCTGGGTTCAAATGGATAGAGTTGAGAAAAAAGACTTCTGAGGAATGCAGAGTGTAAATTGTCGCAATTTCATTCAGTTTTTCCACTTTTTCTTTTCACAGACGGAATTTCTGGTCCAATTAGATGGCGCATCAACAATGGAAAAGGATCGAATTTTGATAGTTGGAGCAACAAATCGGCCGCAAGAGTTGGACGAAGCAGCCCGACGTCGATTTGTGAAGCGTCTCTACATTCCGCTCCCCGAATATCCGGCCAGACGAGAAATTTTGTACAGTTTACTCAGTTCAATCAATCACGTCATAACTGAATCACAGTTTGATGAGATTGCAACTCGAGCCGATGGATTCAGTGGTGCCGATATGAAAGTGTTATGCCAAGAGGCAGTCATGGGACCAATTCGTTCAATTTCATTCACGGACATGCAAAATATGTCAGCTGATGGCGTTCGTCCGGTTACATTTACCGATTTTCTCGATGCCCAAAAATGTGTTCGAGCCAGTGTGTCACAAGATGACATACAGCAATATGTCGATTGGACCAATAAATATGGGTCTGGAAGTGGCCAATAAAAGTAATTTTATTTACACCATTTGTTACGAAGATAAATATGTAAAAGTGCAGAGACAAAGGATATTGAATAAATGATAAACCACAAAACACAAAACAAGTCGTGTCATCTGCAGAATATTTGTTTTGTTATGGCGGTTGGAATGACCTAATATTGTGAAAAATTCAACATATTTACACCCCTTACTAGATACAGTTTGATGCAAGTATCGATTTTCCATTAACCTTGTCGAGACAAGGGTATAAAACACGGAGGTATGCATCTTCATATGGCATTCGAGTTTCAATTTTTGTGCAATTCAGAAATGTCTGACGATAACGACGACGATAAAGACAGACCACTTGGTGTCTTTAATCCAAATCAACGTCAATTCTTTGAAGACGAATTAAGATACCGAGAAAAATTGGAACAGCTGCACGCAGGTTTGGGTGAAAAAACTATTTTACTATTTTACTATTTTATGAGCACATTGTTTTTATCACCAATTTTGCGAGTTTGAAAAGAAATTAAAATGAAGGAAATTATCGATGAAATAAAATACTAAGATGAAAAAAAGCATTATTGAAAGTACAGATAAACCTTAGCACTAGCAATCTGTGCCATTTTTCATAAGGCGTCTCCACTCGCATTGAGTTTGTATTGTGAATGTTGAGGTGCGTGCAACGCCCTTCAATGTAAAAAACAATACAAGTGGAGATGATACACGGGGTTTATCTGTACTTTCATTCAGAAAAATCAAACTTCAAATTGTAAAAAAATCAATTTAGCCAAAAAACGTTTAAAATAACACATTATTCTATGGAAAATTTTCAATATACAGATAATTCCAGTCCAACGCATCTTTATATTCGACCAAAAGAAGTTGAATTAGACGTTGATTTGTTGGATGAATATGATTCGTTTTATAAAACGACTGCAAGTTTGTTGGTGCTCTTTCAAATCATGGGTATTATGCCAATTAGACGCAGCGCACCAGGTAATTGCAAATATTCATCCAGTTGTCATTCACGAATTGAAAACTGATCACCAAAAATTACAAAACATTATCAACGAAAAAAAATGCTGCATAAAAATTTTCAGGTGAAAAGATGCCGAGAACTACTTATCATTGGAAATCAAAAGTGTTCTTATGGGCTTACTTCATCTATGGATGCCAGACCATTCTCGTAGTATACACGTTGCAGGCACGAATCCAGAATTTTTTAAAGTCATCAAAACGATTCGATGAGATTATCTACAATGTTATTTTCATAAGTTTGCTGTCGCCACACTTTTTATTGCCAGTTGCAGCTTGGCGCAATGGATCTGAAGTGGCGAAGTTCAAGAATATGTGGACCAACTATCAGCTACAGTATTTTCGAGTGACTGGTACGCCAATTGTTTTCAAGCAATTGGCCGCAATGTCTTGGGTTGGATGTGTTGCTAGCTGGTTGATTGCCATCGTAATGATGTTATCTCAGTATTATTTTCAGCCAGATTTTACATTTTGGCATATTTTCGCCTATCTACCCATCATTGCCATGTTGAATGGCTTTTGTTGCCTGTGGTTTTTGAACACGACCGCCTTCTCGACGGCCAGCAAACTACTAGCGGCGAAAATTGAAGAAGCATTGGTTCTGCCAAGGCCATCAGAGAGTTTAACCAAGTATCGACATTTGTGGGTTGATCTGTCGCACATGATGCAGCAGCTCGGCCGTGCCTATTCCAATATGTACGGCATTTATGTTCTAATTATTTTCTTCACAACGGTCATTGCATTGTACGGCGTTATGAGTGAAGTTCTTGACCATGGAGTCACTTTTAAAGAGCTCGGCCTGGTAATCATCGTTTTTTACTGCATGAGTTTACTCTTTATCATTTGTAATAAGGCACAAGACGCCAGCGAAAAGGTTCGTATTATTGATTTGATTTTTTTGCAAATCGAATTAATTGAAAGAAAAAAACAAATCTAACAAAGGGATATAACGAATCCCGTAGGTTGGACTGGAATTCCAAACACGTTTACTGAATGTAAACTTGACGGCAGTGGACAAAGCGACCCAAAAGGAAGTTGAAATGTTTTTGATTGCCATTCACAAGAATCCACCGATTATGAACTTGGATCAATATGCTGATATTAACAGGAGTCTCATTACATCGGTATTTTCTATTCTTCTTTGTTTTAAAAATTGTTGGCAAGAAAAATTGAATCTTTTCTTTGTGTCTCCCTCTTCAGAATATTTCTTTTATGGCCACTTATTTGGTTGTGTTGCTTCAGTTTAAATTGTCTTTGGTGCGGCAAAGTGCTCGACAAGCGGCCCAGAAATCATTGCTCAATCAGACATTGTTGCATCGTCAATAAGCTTGGCATCGAAATATAAAGGAAAAAAAGAAAGAATAATTGGAGTTGAGTTTCGATACTTGTTTTGCTTTTTCAGGAAAAATGCACGTATTTTCGAACATATTCTATCGATAAAATAAGTGTGTGTTATCGCTTCACTTGAAATAAAATTCTTTCGTTAAATCTATTGGACGTCTTCGTTTCCTTTCTTACGTTTTTCATTTTATAAGACATTCTTGAATTAATCATAGTAATGATCAAATACTCTTATTATCCATTCTGTGTCATAGAGCCATTTATTGAATAATGAATCAGCTTGAGCTAAATGTGGCTAATACTTTTTCAATTACAACATTTGTTGCCAAGAAAAACATGTAAAAGTCCATAGAGAAATACAAATAATTTTCAATAAATGATGAATGGATAATGACAGAAAAATATGTTTGTGTCATGGTCAAAACAACCGAATATCGTAAAAAATTCAATTATCCGCACTCCGTTCTATATAAATTAGTTGAAAAGTATCATCAATCGATTTTTAATTAACCTTAACTGGACAAGGGTATAAAACACGAAGGTATGCATCTTCATCGGGCATTCGAGTTTCAGTTTTTGTGCAATTGAGAAATGTTTGACGATACCGACAACGATAAAGACAGACCACTTGGTGTCTTTAATCCAAATCAACGTCAATTCTTTGAAGATGAATTGAGATACCGAGAAAAATTGGAACAGCTGCACGCAGGTTTGGATTAATTGTTTTTCTACATTTTTAGTTGTATTTCATTGGATATATATGGTTATAATTGGCAATTTTTTTATTTTCAAAGCGAAAAATCTTGGAGAAATTTTCTTTAAATGGCGAAAATGATTAGAGAATAAAATAATGATACTGATGATAATAATTTTTTTTTTTTCAGCCACATTAAAATGAACCTCCAAATAAAATAGTATCGACTTAAAGTACAATGAAGAATATTTTTAAAATATGTTGACATTTCTATCATTTATTCGTCAATTATTAGATAATCCCGATCCAACGCATCTTTATATTAGACCGAAAGAGGTTGAGTTAGACGTTGATTTGCTGGATAAATATGATTCTTTTTACAAAACGACTAAAAGTTTATTGGTGCTCTTTCAAATCATGGGCATTATGCCAATTAAACGCAGCGCACCAGGTGAAGCATCATAGCCTCTGTTGTCCAATTCAATTGTCGACAAATTGTCAATTTTAATTACAAATTGAAAATATCACATTGTCATCGAAAAAATACTGCTCAAACATTTTTCAGGTGAAAAATTGCCGAGAACTACTTATCATTGGAAATCAAAAGTGTTCTTTTGGGCTTACTTCATTTATGGATGTCAGACCATTCTCGTGATATACACCTTGCGGGCACGAATTGAGAACTTCATAAATTCATCACACCGATTTGATGAGGTTATCTACAATGTTATTTTCATAAGTTTATTGTTGCCACATTTCTTATTACCGATTGCATCTTGGCGCCATGGGTGCGTATTTCAGTATGTTAGCGTGATTTATGTAGTCAAATGATCAATGATTGAACCGTAGTTGTTTCGTTCATGTATAATTGAAATATAAGCATTGAAAGTTGGTCTTGGTCTGAAGATACAGAGGAAGATGATGAATGAAAAAATTTCCATTCTTACAATCTTTTCAACCATTTTTCTAAACTGTTTAGCCACTGAAGGTCTTCAATATGAATGACGATCCATATTTTCGAACAGTTATGGGGTTTTTACTTCATATTTTTCCAATTTTATTTGATTTTTTTTAGGTCAGAAGTCGCGAAATTCAAGAATATGTGGACCAACTATCAGCTACAGTATTTTCGAGTGACTGGTACACCAATCATTTTCAATCAATTAGTGTCAATGTCTTGGATTGGGTGTGTTGCTAGTTGGATGTTGGCCGTCGTAATGATGATATGTCAGTTTTATTTCCAGCCAGATTTCGCATTTTGGCATATTTTCGCATATTTACCCATCATTGCCATGTTGAATTGCTTTTGCTGCCTGTGGTTTTTAAACACGACCGCCTTCTCAACGGCCAGCAAACTACTAGCGGCGAAGTTAGAAGAAACATTGGTTCAGCCAAGGCCATCACAAAACTTAATCAGATATCGACATTTGTGGGTTGATCTGTCGCACATGATGCAGCAGCTCGGACGTGCCTATTCCAATATGTACGGCATTTATTGTCTCATTGTTTTTTTCACAACGATCATTGCATTGTATGGCGTTATGAGTGAAGTTCTAGACCATGGAGCCAATTTTAAAGAACTTGGTTTTTTTATCATCGTTGTTTATTGCATGACATTACTCTTCATCATTTGCAACAAGGCGCACGGCGCCAGCGAAAAGGTTTGTGTTGCTATTAGTGAGATAGAAGATTCAAAAATTTCATGTATTTTGACGTAAGAAGAGTGTTCTTCTTTCGGTGTTCACTATAACCTATTTTAAAAGGGAAAAATAGCAAATATTGAACAAAAGAATCAATTGATTCATTAATGAATTCCGTAGGTTGGACTGGAATTTCAAACCCGTCTATTGAATGTGAACTTGACGGCAGTGGATAAATCAACGCAAAAGGAAGTTGAAATGTTTTTGATTGCCATTCACAAGAATCCACCAATTATGAATTTGGATCAATATGCCGATATTAATAGGGGTCTCATTACATCGGTATTGTGCATTCCTTCTCTGGAACAATTTTTCTATCGTTCCTTTTTATTAAACTAAAATCATAAGTAGAAAGTGACATCTATTTATTGTAGAAATATTTGCCTTTTCAGAATATTTCCTTCATGGCCACTTATCTGGTTGTGTTGCTTCAGTTTAAATTGTCTTTGGTGCGGCACAGTGCTCGTCAAGCGGCCCATAATTTATTGCTCAATAGGACAATGTTGCATCAGCAATAATAATCTTTGAATCAAAATGTAAAACAAATCGTCACAAGAAATCAAAGAAGAAAAAATGATCGATGAAAAATCTTCACTTTAGTTTGGTTTTTGCACTGATTTTGCTTATTCAGGATAAAATTGACCGCATTTCTAGTACGAATCTATTGAAAGAAAATCGTTGTTTTTTCTTTGTTCAAAACAAAAAAAGAAGAGAAATGATAAAAAACGACAAGAACAACAAATATAAAATGAAAATAAAATAAAAATTTAACAGAAATCATAATTCAAAAGTTGTCGATGTGAATTCGCTATTCGATTCGCCGTACGAGGTCGCGCGCGTGTATGTGTGTGTGAAATGCCATCTCGTACGTATGGTCGAACTGTCAAATTTGCCGGATTTGCCCAAGTTATCAAGCACGTACGCATCGTTCCAATCGCCCATTGTGAATGGTGCTACGAAAATACAAGTTTCAATAACAACACTGACATTTGGCGATCTACAGATTAATACATATATTTTATTATAGCACAACTGAAAAGTTGTAAATTTTAGTTTCGGAAACAGCAGCAAAATAAAGAACGAATTATCATAAGACTTGTTCGCATCTTAGGTTCAAATCTAATTATTTGTGTTTTTCACTCTCGTTTAGTAATTAGTTGTGTACTAGAGCGTCGAACGTTCAATAAATTTAGATTCACGTAATAAAGTTTGAGTTCAGGTGAGTGTGTGAGCAGAGATTCTCTCTTTTTTTGTGGTTGCTTTCGATTTCGACATTGAATTGTATGTATTGTATGACAATTTTGCGTGAAGCCTTAACCCTAACCATACATGTAACAACAATGGAGAACCTGCGAAACAGAACAGAAAAAAAATTGATTGTACTTGTCAAGCCAACCAAACCAAAGAAATGCAAATATTCATTCGGTTGTGTTTTTTTTTGCTTCTTCTTTTTCTTTTATTCAATTTATAGCTCGACCATTGTTCATTACTCCATTAATCCAAGAAACGAGTCTGATAGGATAAATTCGATTGCAACACAGTGCAGATAAATCGATTGCCAAATTGTATACATATATACCACGTACAAAGAGCGCTAGTCAGCTGTTTTAAAAGAGGAAAAAGAGAGAATACATTGCCGACTCGTGACGCTTTTTTCTTCCTCTACTGTGTATACAAGAAGAATTCTTAGCATGGAAGTGTATTTAAATTTGACAGTGCAAAGTGTTTAATTAGGATTTTTTTTTACAAAAAATGCCGGAATGAAAATGCATTCAAAATTGTTATAAGAATTAAAAACCAGTCAGGGTGTGCAATAGAAGGAAGAAGAAATAACTTTTTGGAAATCAAGTTTGAGAATAAATTAAGTGGAAGATTCGAGACAAATTACTTTCTAAAGAACATGGGCTCATTGACTAATTGCATTGATAACCGCCCAAGAACATAACATTACTGAATGAACGAACTTTTTTTTTGTTTGAGTGCATGTTGATTCACTTGAACGGCAAACGACAAACGATAAACGATTATCACACAACTGAGTATCCACGGAGTCGACTGTCGCAGGGAAAAACAATACTCATTGAATTAAATATAAACTAGAGCCAACGAACGCACAGAAGCAATTCGGTGAAATGACACACTTTCGACCAATTTGTTTAATGCCATTGTCCGTATCGAACAAGTAAGTTGCCGTTGTCATATTGATTTGATTTGCAGCTCACAAAAACACATCAATATTTTTAAGTGAACGAAAAAAAAACGGACACTAATCAATTGTTACTTTGCAGTGCCGACAGAATAGTAAGCGTGCCGCCGATCAGACAGAAGAATACGAAAAAAGACATTTTGAAAATTTACAAACCAATCAAAACGTAAGTGATGACAATGCACACATGGCTATCTTTTATCAACTGGTGACATTAAAAATAGTTGGTTTTCCAATAAAAAGAATTAAATATGTTCACTGAAGAGAGCTCGAAATGCCATTTTCAATTTTATCAGAAAACTAATCCAGCATTGGACAAAATTCATTTCCACTAATTCAACCTGTTCCTCTATACCGCAGAAAATTTCGTAAAAAGTTGACATCGGTGCGTCGACGTTCGGCGTTCGTAATATTTCAAGCCATAAAACCGTTGCTGAATGCGGGCAAACTGTTGACGGAGAAAGCATCATCAAAGAAGGCGACAATATCAAAACCATTGCTGGCCAAGGCCAACAGCATCCAATCGGAAACGACACCGACGGACATGTTCGAAACGGAGGCCGCATCAACGCCCGAACTGAGGAACAACCACCAAACACAACAACAACAACAACACACCGGCCGATCACAGAAACAAACAAAAACTGTACAAACACGTAAAACGTCGAAATGCTGTGATTCAACGAAAACAACGCGCAGTAACCGCGAAAAAATTTTACAGGAAAAAGAAGACTTTCAATTAGCGAAAATGTTACAGGAATGTATTGGCACAACGGATGCGCCATCCCGCTATTCGTTGCGCAGTCGAAACAAATCATCGGTATCATCTTTATCATCAACATCATCATCACAAGAGCTGTTCCACAGCAAGGGATATGCGATGGGCACAACGCAAACCAAGTACAAGAAAACCATTCAACCATTCGCTGATACAACAACCGCTGCAACGGCAACAACAAAAGATACGGTGGGACGTTCACAGCGCAACAACGGCGATACCAATGATAAATTCATTGATTTTAGCTTTCAGAAATTGACTCGAAGCCGACGAATTGCAATGACTATGTCTGGCGTATGAATTAATAAATCATATAATTATATATATATATATATAAATAATGAAAACAAAAACTCCGTCGCTCATTACGAAGCAGTGCAAATGGAAACTTAATTAATTTTTGTATTTTTTTTTCTCTCTTTGTTTATCAACAACAACAACAACAACAAAAAAAAACACTTTATACGTAGGATTTACAAATTCAAATTATTCTCTTTTTTTTGTTTCTTCCTCTTCTCGAGTTGAAACCAATTTTCTTTGTATTAACATTTAATATTAGAAATTCGTACATCGTGTAGTTCTATTCACTGCATTTGTCACCAAATGCCAGTTGGTTGTGCTCATTTTCATATTAAAATCTTAGAAAGAACAACAACAATAACAACAAACAAAAAACCTATTGTAATAAAACAATGTCAACATTATTTCGGTGTAAAACCCCTTTTTCAATACAAACATCCGGGTTTTCATTTCCAATATTTGATATTAAATCATTTTTGCTTTTGCAGAACACGTGCATGTCAAATCGTTCAGAATGTAATCGTACGGAAATTGATAAATATTGTACGATTAGTAAAACCTTAATGGATTGAAATGTCTGTGATTTAGTCGAATCGATAATATCGATTGTCATAAGTCTCAACCGTTGATTGCTCTATCTCAACGAGTAAACACTTGTGCTGAATAGTTTATGAACAAACATGGAGAGATTATAATGATTCAATGTTTCCAGTCGATTATTCACGATGAACTCTGCTACAATGGCTAACACAACTACGGATAGTCCGACTACGAGCACAATAATCTCATTTAATTGAGAATTCCGATTTGGAGTGAAATCATTTAGATCATCATAATATTTGAGCGATTGGCCGTCATTTTTCCATTTCTGAATCAAACCCGCTTCCAATGCGTACCTTATGATTTCATTCACCTCGGTAATATACGGAAAATCTTTTCGAATATTCAACGATATGCTGTAGTTTTGAATGTTTTCGGCACGGTTGAAACAGAAAATTTTGTTTGCAGAAAATAGTGCACTTCGTTCCACCCATTTCCGTGACACAGCCACCGCGTACTTTCGGTATTCTTTGGACATGAGACGATTTAAGTAGTCTTCAACATCAGTGTGAACCATGAATTGCTCTTTAAGATGATGGGGGAGCTACAAAGGTAAACACATACGTATATTTACTGTTAAAATAGTGTATTTTGGTCTTTGATTGGGAAGAAATTGTTTCTAGAATATCTGAGAAATTTCTCGTATTGAGATTATCTGAGAATTCTTCACTTTCAACTCTTCGAATCCAGTTTAAATATTGAAATCTATTTTTTTCAGGTAAATATTTTACCTTATCATTTTTCCAAACCGAAACATTCGAGAAAGGACCACCGACCAAATGGAAATTATGTTCACTCAACTCGTCGATTGTTCGAACTTGATATCCAGGTGCTGGCCATGCTATCAATTTGATAAGCAACACATTCCATGCGACTGTTATCAAAATACATACAATCAACAAAAAACCTCGGGGCATTTCAATTATTGAGCTATTTGACCGAAACATTCTATTTTGAGGCCCATCGATTGAAGTTGGAAACGTAATTTCTTGTGCTGTATAGATCAATTCATAATTCATGTAGCCCAATTTGTCACGCTTGAGCCTCATTAGAAAGATAATCACAATACTAATGACGGAGACATGTAAATAGCACCAAATCCAAAATGTCTTCGTTGCCACGTACCACACTTGCAGTCGCAGCGTAAGTGGCTCCATACGTTTGACACACCATGTCAAATCATCGTCATAGTATGAAAATGATGAAAAAAAATAGCGTTGTGTGTAGTTGTTGCTCTCCAGGCCGCCAATCAGGAAATCGGTTTCACTGGAACAAAACCATTGCAGGCAGAATGAGACACTTTTTTTTCTGACTAATCAAGTTTCCAATGATTGATTTTTTTTCTCTGAGTTTTTTTATAAACAAATTTTTAAATTGATAAAAATATATGAATTTTTTTCAACTAACATATGAAATGATTTGCTTAAATTGCCATGGATTAATTGCTGGAGTACATCATGATATGCTGTAGCATTTAAATATTCAAAATGTAGAGGTTTTTGTAGTTTCTGTGAGATTAATTGCATTGTGTAATCGATTCCACTGTAAAGTCCATTCCATTTGGTGAAACTTGCAAACGGTGCAGCGTTCGGACTTTTCACTCTAAAAATGTTCACATTCGACCGGCTATCTTTTAAATATGATTCACTCACGGTACAATCACCGACGGAATAAAGTTCAAAATTTGATGCATTCATATATTTTATCGTCTTATACAATTTCCACTTGTTTCCGAATTTCAAATGGAAGAATAAAGATAAATCTTCACTGATATTTCTCAAACTGTTGACAATTTGCACGATTTTTGTTTCTAATTCAGCTTCAGACTCACGATATGTTTGCTCAAAAATAATATGAAAAAATCCTTTTGCTCCATTCAATAAACTGGCCATGCGTTCCGTTTCATTCGCCGCTATAAATATGATGTAAGATGATTTTCCATCGAATTGGTTGTGTACTTGGTCGATGATTTTCAAGGAAATTGAACGATTCACGATTTTTGTTTCCAAAAATACATTTTCCAACGTTGATTGTTTCGAAGTGTTTGTCAGGAGTAGAATGAAGTGTTGTTGACGGGAGAAAGTTAGGTTTGTCAAAAAATAATTTATACACTCCAATTCGTTGGACTTTCGATTGGACATAGGTAAAGCCATTGGAATACTATATAGAATTATTGATAAAATAAGAATAAAAACTGAATGCATTATTTTCGATGAATTATTGAAATATAAGAAGAAACATATATTTCCATCTGGAAACTCAAACAAAGACTGAACTCTGGTCAAAAATACAACTATTTCCTAACTGAAATTCAGTCCACATATTTTTGAAAATTCCATGCGTTTCGAGAACTCCCAAAGCCATACAAACTGTGTCACAAATGCAAATAAAACGTTTTTGGTGCGAGTGTTTTTACACGCTATTTTCGTAATTTTTTATTCTAATCGATGTGATTCTTGGAAGTGATAAGCAGCAAGTAAATAATGCCTAAATATCAATTAAATCTCGAAACAAATACAAAACAACCAAATTGGCTAGATATACAGCTGAGATTTTTGTAAATAGCTCGTTATTTGGTAGGTACATTATGATTTTGTGACTTATCACGCTACAAAAACCATTTCGTGTGGTTGGGAATTGGTGACAAAAATGTGAATGCTTTCATGAAAATAACCTTCTTACTTTGGTATATTACGATTCTTAGCCGGGTATCCAATTTTGATCTCTGATTTGGTTTTCAAAGTATTTTTTGTTCAGATGTCAAACTCATTTTTTGAACTGAATTGTCCAAAAATGACACAAATCGACAACTTGTTTTGGTTTGTATCTTAAATCTC
The DNA here is from genome assembly GCF_009176505.1 of Sitodiplosis mosellana. Taxonomy (NCBI): domain Eukaryota; kingdom Metazoa; phylum Arthropoda; class Insecta; order Diptera; family Cecidomyiidae; genus Sitodiplosis; species Sitodiplosis mosellana. The sequence goes on along the minus strand of NW_022595247.1, from coordinate 205,343 downwards.
ATTCATTGCATAAAATGAACAGTTTTTTGTCGTTAATATAATTTTATTTGTAGAAAATGAAAATGATAAAGGGTTCCTTTAGTACATTAAGACATTAGAAAACATTCAATGTAGAAAGAAGTATTGACATTGCCTTTTTTCATTCAGCACCTCCTAGGATGATCAAGATTTATTTCATTTTGCAAAGTGTTAAAATTTAGATTCTTAATCCGAAATCATTTCTTAAATGAACAACACTTGACCGTGTTCGAAGATTTACTGTCATTTAAAAGTTTTTCCCATTTGATTGTTCAAACATTAAATGTACGAAAAATTCTATATTTTTACATTTTTTTCATCTAGTTCTATTCAGTATACGACGAATCTTAGAATCTTCAGTATTTAGCGATAATTTTTATGTATAATGTTATTATTCTGAATATGTAATTTTCCTCTCAAACTTACAAATTATTCACTTTTCCTAGAACATTTCATTGTTTGATTATAGGAGAAAAATTGATAAATGAACACTCCAGTTTGTTTTGAATATAATGAATGGGATTAACACTTTTAATAACAATTGAAAAAGATATCTGTTTTTCTCTGTTTCGCTTGTATTTGAGTGAGTGATAGAATTGTGTTGTGAACCTACATAGAGCTTCCTATATTGCTATAAATTTCAATGTTTCAATCAGTAGGTTTAGTTCAGTGCGATTATTGCATTCGATCAGATTGCACACAAATTGTTCGGAATAATTATTTCGAAATTTTAAAACAGAACAATCACTTTCGTCCGTTCTTTGCTAATATTTTGATTGGATTTGATGATATTACACCATGGTGACCGTATCGTTCAGGGAAATAATAAGTAATCAATCATGGAAATCACAAAAATAAATATTGTGATAAAAAGAGATATTTTTCTAATATTTTAGTGTTGTACCTGGTAATCACAACATCGGTGTATGCAATCACTGATTACTGCAACGGTAATGACCAGGAAACGGGCTGTGATGTTTGTTGTAATTCTGGAGAGCATATTCAGTGTGGTAAAACGGATGGAGTGAGTGAAATTGCCGATTTTCGGTGCGTTGAATCATAGAAATACGATCTAATTTCTTCAATTGCACTTAGGAATTTGACTCGCAGTGTTCATCAAATGCTACACTGATCGAAATGACACAGGAGATCAAAAATATGATTCTAGAATTTCACAATCAAAAACGAAACGATGTGGCTTTGGGCAATGTACCTCCGTATGAATCAGCCAAGCGTATGGCCACGATTGTAAGTAGAAATTGAATTGTTTGAAGATAGAAATTTAAAATGAAAATAAAGGCTTAAGAATATTCAATTTGCTTTAATAAAAATCACCAGGTTTGGGATGATGATCTTGCAAAAAATGCTGAATTTCACGTACGAAGATGCATTTCTGCGCATGATGAGTGCCGATCGACAGGTGATTGGAATTAAAATTTAAAAAAAGATAGAAAAAACCAATTTTAAGTATTTGAAATTTATTCAGACATATTTAGATCTCCGGGTCAAAGTATAGCTATTGATTTGTATGAGCTTCATTGGAAATCATACGATAACCAGCCAGACGAGCTCGTATTCCATTTGCTGAGCGGATGGTGGGATAAGGAGTATATGAATGCTGATATGAGTATAATCAAGGACTGCATTTTGCCGGATGATGAGTTTGAGTGAGCGAAAGGAAAACTAATTGAGAACAATTCAGTCATGTTTAATATATCTGCCCATAATTTATTGGTTTCAGCCCAAATCAATTCGGACATTTTACGCAACTGATTTGGGATAACGCGAATACGGTGGGATGTGCAGCCTCGAAATTTTTGTATGATAATAATAATGGACTAAAAAATGCAGTTATGTTGACCTGCGACTATGCATTGGGAAATGGTCCACACGAAATGGTGTATGAACCGGGACCAGCTGCATCTGGGTGTGAGTCTGGCACAAATCCCGAATATCCAGGTCTTTGTTCTGTGGATGAGAAATGGAAACATTTTTACCTCAATAATTAAAACGGACAATACACTTTCGAAACACAAATACCACATTTCTTCTGAATTTGATGCACATTCATCTAAAAGAAAAATCCATCAACTTTTTTTTTCAGAGATTAGTTGTGATCGAAGCAAAAAGATTGTACTTTACTTCCAGTTCGTCAATAACATCAATCAAGCGCGTGCAGCAACGCGAACGACGCCACAATCAAAATTCGCAATCAGAAAATAATTATTTTCAGTTTCGCACTTTGATCATCAATTTATGCTTGATTTACAGCCTTTTGTGCTATTTTAAACCATAGACGATAGTTTTTCGTGAACTTACCTAAGCACATTGCGGTACTACACAAATGTCACAAATTCCTTGTGATTATAATACAATAGCATCAGTGATTTCATTCATTTTCGCACATTTGCATTTATTGCCCCTTATTTATATAATGAAATTCAAATCTATTCTAAATTTATCTCGATTTGCAGGTGTTATCAATAGAATAAGTGGAAATAATAACAGATTTGGACTGAGCAAAATTTTAATGAAATAAAACTTGTTTAAAATCACATGACAACATGTTTCCATCTGTATCCGTTCAAAATCATTCGACGTGAAGGTAGTAGAAGTCATTCGGCGTTGAAACACGTGTTTGATTTGGTTTCACATCGTACGTTGGACCGATGGGAAAGTGAATAAGTGAACAATTTGTATATATACTCAACATTTGTTTCAATCTGCATAAACATTTGTTTTTCTTCCATAACACATTCATTTGATTATTATCAACACGCGATCCCATCAAGTTTATATGGATGAATGCCTAGATATGAATGAGCTCATCCGCCATAGTTACTTCGTAATAATTAAAAACTCCTTGAAATACAAATTTCTTGCTATTTTTGGTGAATAATTAGTTACATTCATTTCCTTCGGTCACAATATAGTAAATACCGAATCAAACAAGAATTGTGTGCACGGAGTGATATCTAAATTAACAGGTGTTACTCCACTGACGATGGAGCTCAGATGTTCAACACCGTTGAAAGGTTTTTAACGTTATGAATGTCATGGAAAAAACAACACTTAAACGGTGAGGTTTGCTGCGTTATGATGTTCGCCAACATTAGAATAACATTGTTAGTTAAAAGATCAACATGTTAAGCTGCTTGCTAAATGGTCAATAAAAGTAACAGCTTTCGAATCAAAGTAGAAAATATTCAATAGGTGTATTATTGTAAACACCAGGTAAAAACTGGTTTATATTCGTTATAAGTAGAATATAATCCGAGTATTTTTCCAATACGGTACGTAATTTTGCTAAGAAAAAACAATAAAAGCAAACATCTGGACTAAATTTGACACATATGATACAACATATTGCTGAAATTTAAATTTCTAATCGAAATATCTGCGCAAAATTGTGTGCCATAAATGTGATATGAAACAGAGCTCGTGATTGTTGATTTACACAGTATAGAGTATCAGCGCCAACCATGAAATAAAACGAAGCAAGGCAATTTTACTTATCGGTCTGTTTGAAATACAGTACTAAATAAAGTAACATGATGTCATCATATAAGAGTGTTTTTTTTCCAAACGATTAAAATCAGGATTAAGTGCTTAACATGGGCTTAGTGCACTGGGCTATCATCATAAACAATGATTAGGTATGTAGTGTTACCTTTCGAAAACTCGTTCAAACTGGAAAACAACTGTGGTGATCATTGAAATGAAATTCACTGGTTGTGTGCTTTTTCTTCCATCATAGAAACAGAAATAACGTATTTATTCATAGTAAAAGCGTTGACGTTATTCTTAGAATAATTTAAATGTACGTAATGAGAGATAAATATGTAATGTCAATGCTTTTATGGATCCTAATTACGTAAGAAAGAAAGAATGAATGAATGAATGAAAGAAAGAAAAACTAGCTTATTATTACATGAGTCTAAGTGGGGAATCCAATAGCTATCTACATTTAATCGCATAAATATTATAGCATATTCTTCATAGTTAAATTTCTTCTTATTATTCATCCCACAACTTTCGATGACTAACAAATGTGTTACGATATTATTCTCTGTGTTATTCCAATTCCGCAACAATCTCATCTTGTTTGTTTGTTCTAATAAAATTCGGTAAGCTCTTAAACTTCTAATGAATGTGTGTATTTCTTTCTGTTTGTCTACTAAAATTGCGGCTCGATAATTGCTCAAGTAAGTAGTTGCAATCACAAGTTACACTAAGTTTAAATACAAAAGAAACGTCAAGTCTAATTTGCATCTGGTAAATGCTAAGTATGTAAATAAATATATCTCGTTTCGGAGAGCATCCTGAAAAAAATGCACTAGTTTCAATGAAGAGATGATCGGATATGTGTTTCAAATGACCAGCCAAAAATAACCTGTTTGTTCAATAGTATTGAGGCAAAGCTGGTGGTGCATAGAGAGGCGTGTAGGGATTGTATGGTGTTGGTGGAATCGGTGCGCCTGGGTATGGATTTGGTTGATAGTGATATGGTGATGCGTATGGATTATGATATGGTGGCATAAGATAGATATTTTCCGGGCGACCATTGAACAGATAAGAGCCTAAGTGTGTGATTTTCGAGTCCGGACCAGGTGTCGCACCGACTTGTGGTTTTGGTCGATATGGTTTCTGTGGCCGTTGTGGCAAGTACGATGGAAATTGTGGTGAGCCAAAGTTGGTCGTCGGTTGTTGATTCCATGGGAATACTCCAGTTGGCTTAGCATTGCTAAGATAAGTGATGGGCAAATTAATGAAAGGATTGATTGGGTATTGAGGTGTAAGCGGTTGGATGGTTGGTGGTTGAGAAATATAACCCATCCCTGGTACAAACATATATGGAGTTGGTGGCAATCGAATATAAAAAATGGGCGAATTTTTCGATGTACCTGGTCGACGCTTGTTTGCTCTTGATCCATCATCACTATCCACACCATCCATACCATCCACATCATTTGTTGAATCGGCATATTCTTCATCATACTCCTCGCCATTTTGCATGGACGGATCTAGCATCGAGCCCGAATAGTAAGGTGAATAAAATGCCGACATGTACGGCTGTTGATAGTACGGATTGTAATATGGTACGTATGGCATTGAGTACGGTGTAGGTGCAAAGTATCGATAGTAATCTAACATTTTATCGTTTCGATTCTTTTCCCTTGCCTTCGATTCGAAATCATTCGCCATTTTAGTTGTTGTTGTCGCTTTCATCGGTTTATCATCATCTTTTGATTCGCTAATGTGATTTTCACTTATGTCAGGCTTTCGACCGCTGCTATTGATGATTCGCTTGTCAGCTGTTACGGTTGAAAACTTCTTCTGAACTTCGTCTATCGATGCAGTCAGACTCTCCGATGGCAACGATGCACACATGATTGCTGAAACGGTGCACAGCATCACGATTATCCGGCTCATGTCGAACATTTTTGTTTTGCTGAAAAGAACAAAAAATCTCAATGAAAAAACGGGAAATGATACCTGAAAATTGTCTAAATGAAATGCTAAAAGGGGAAAAAAGAGAAGAAACCAAAAAAGGAGTCTTTGATATAAAAAATAGAAAAAAAAAACAGTTTTTTCTTTTCAAAGTGAATCTTCATAAAATCGTATTAAACCCAAGAAGATTTCATCGGTAAAATCAATTTTTCAATACGAAAAAAATGGTTGAGTTCATTTTTCAGCGATTGAAATCAAAGACCAATGCTATCGCAAGTAATTGGAGTTTATTTTTTTTCAGATTTTGTTTATATTTGAATACTCATCTGCGGTTCAAAGGTGTTCACACGTTATACGACATTTGAATGGTCCATTGCTATTGGATTTCATTGAAACTGAAGATGTGAGGTTGCAATAGCGAACAAGAGGCTTCTATTTGCCATCGTTTTATAAGCAGGACAATAAATGGCTATTGATCACTGCAAATGCTATAAAACGATAAATCATGTGAAGCAGTTTGATCGTAAAAAATTGAAGCTTCATCTCTTTCTCTCCTCGTCTCCCTCTTTTTCTTTCTCTTCATCTCATTCTCTCTGCTTCTCTAGTGAGGTAATTTCATTTTAAATAGAATTAAAGAGTCAAATGTGGCTATTTATTGAGTTGAGCAATAACCGTAATTGGGTATTTAAATGCATGGTATATGCATGGAATGAATTAATGTATCAATGCGAATTATCGGGATGAAATCATGATTCAATTGTGCTGTACGAACGGACACAGCATCGACCAAGATCAATAAGTCCATGATTAATAAATTAGCTTATTGCAGCTGAGGAGATAAGCGAAGGTCCTGCATCTAAGCGTCTGACAGCTCACTTCTAGCGCTACGAGACAAGTGTCAAAAGTTGTGACACAGATCGTTCAATGTATTATTGAATCTTTTTTATATTTGTTAATAAAGTAGACAAAAAAAATAAAAATGTCACGAATGTGCAAAATTGATTTTTGTGAGAGCGTAGCACGCGATAAACATTATTTTTATAAATAAAAAATGTTTCTTTCATTACGGAACATTGTTGATGCGTTCAATTTGTCGCGTTCATGAGTGCGTCTAACGACGTAAAGAATTGAAATGAACTTCACTGAATGCGCTCATCGCAAATTCGTGTTTTACTTTGTTTTGTTAGTGTGGTGCAGGGGTTGTGGAGATAAGCGCCTCAATAATTATTCTTACAGGTTAATCGCTGTGGAATGAAATCGGAGCACAGCCAAATCAATAAAAGAACAATCACTAAAATTATGGCGTGGTCGTGTGTTTTTCTTTCTTCCTTCCTGCGTGAACTAATGTGAGCTATCGAAAGGAAGGAGTTGATGTGATGCACGTTGAAATGCGATAAAATGTTTATAATCAAGAAGAAAAAAATGAGAAAAAAAAGAAACAAAAATCTTCACGGGATAAGAACAATGAAAGGAAATCTCTGTGTCGAATCAATATATAATGCATTGATCGAGTGCCAATGCCAAATACCACAATAAAGACATGCGCGCGTTCGGCATGCGTGCGCGAAATGTAGACATGTGCTTGTGCAAGTTGATGCATATCATCAGTGTAAATCTTGAACGCATGCGAAACAGGCACACGAATCAAATGAAATGCAGATTGCAATCGAAATGTGTTAGTTATCCGATAATAACAACCGGCCTTGAAAGGACACACACTCGACGCACACACAAACATGCGCATTTACACAACAGCCCATCTGCGCGAATGCGATCTAATAATAGCCACAAAATCGGGTTAGCAACCTTTATACGTTGCTTTTATTTCTATCAATTTTACTTTGATCGTCATCATCTCTACTCTCCGCTCTTCTTCTTCTTCTTTACTCTGTTCATTTCATGCATGTTTTGGTTTGTTCTTTTCTTTTTCACATGCTTTGCCTTCCTTTTTGGTCTTAATTGCGTTCTATGTACGCGCAAGCGCGAGTGCGCAGTATCATCATGTGTTTTTTACTTTGCCGTGTGTATATGTATTCTTTCATTTCTCTCAATTTGTTTCGCATTCGTTTGTGCTGCGGTTATGGCCATTCGTTAATCGCATCGGCAGCGGTGTTCGATGGCGATACAAATTTATTCCCTAATAAGCAAAGGAAAAATTTAATCAAATTATGGACATAAACACAAGTAATAAAATCAACGAGAATTTTTCGTATTTACGCGATTTCAATTTGTTTAGGACACACACTATATGAATGTCCGAGAATGAAAACGCAACTTCTATTCACAACACATATAAGTGAAACAAAAATAAAAAATTTATTGAAATGAAACAACACAATCGAATTTTTTCAAAGTGTAACAACAAAAAAGATTTTTTTAAAGTGTAACATCAGTATGTAGTAAGTGTAACAACATACCGATGTTACACTTTGAAAAAATTCGATTTTGTTGTTTCATTTCAATAAATTTTTTATTTTTGTTTCACTTATATGTGTTGTGAATAGAAGTTGCGTTTTCATTCTCGGACATTCATATCTCTCTCTCTCTCTCTCTCTCTCTCTCTCGCTTTTCCGTCCGAGTGTCGTTTGATGAATGGCTTAAATGTTTTCAACATGTGCTTAAGTGGTTTGCCACACGGAATAAATAGAGTTCGCTTGCGCGTGTGCAGAATGAGCGAAATGTAGCAGCTCAATGGGTTTTGGCCGAGCAACGGTCTTTGGATCGGCGAAAAGAGTGGGTCGGTCGTTTCATATGAAAGAGTCTGTTTCTTTTTTCTCTTCTGTTTACCGCATGTCAAAATGGAATGAATTATACGATTGCACTGCCGGCGTATATGCAATGAACGAATAAATTTACGTTCGCTCTGAATTCAGAATTCGTAATGTCTGTGTACATTCGCATGGAGAGAAAGAGAGAGACAATGATATTGAGTACAGTGCGCCTTGTCACTGTCACAAACGATTATGTAAGTAATCATTCCATTCTACATTAATTTGACAACTAAAGTGTTGAACTGGAAGTGCACATGTGAAAAACGGATTTTTTCTCCGGCCGCATTGCAATGCAAATATGCTTAAGAGCGATGACAATAATTCAATTAAAATGACAAACCGAAATAGTTGAAGTTCCCGATGCGATTTCAACCGTATACTGACTGCATCTGTCAATGTCTGCATCGCAAAAATTGGTTGCTGCTGCAACACTATGTGTGTGTGTGCAAACCAGTTAGTTCGATTAGTCAGGTGGAAAAAGGAAGATTTTACGTGAAATTTATGCAAATATTCAGCGGCGAACTGTCACAAAACCCACTGGTGCCATCATCAAGTCATCAAATAAAACATGAAAATGATGCCACCAGACCTAAGGCTGACGGTTTTCCCTTTCGATTGACTTGGCTTTTTATCTCATTTGTTGTTTTCTTCTCCGTCTCGCAACTGGTCGACTTTATTTATGTTCGCTTCAAATGAGATGAATAAAATATTGTTATTGCTCATAAAAATTATTATTCCTTTGCAAGGCTATATAGAAGCCAAGGCTGCTGCAAAAAGGCTTATCATTTTTCACTATATAGATAGATTTTTTATTATTCATTTACATACTGGCGCACATAATGCAAATTTCTCAATTTAGATCAGTGTTTTCGTCACGACAGCCGCATATTAAAACGGTGCACCGAAGATCGCATTTATTTTGCGCAACGGAAGTTGCCATTTCCATACCTTTATTAAGTCACACAGACCAGAATTTATGGGTGATTTCGATAGATGTTTGCGATGTAGTTAATGCGACTAAATAAATCCAAATGCATATACATATGAAAATTACGAGCGAACATCATTTGTAGCAGCGCTCAAATGTGCCGTAATTAGTGTGTTTTCTGTTCGTGCCGCTAAAATACCGGTACATTAGAAAAAAAAAGCTGCGACGAGTGCGACGGCAAAGGAACGTGCAAAATTTGATTAATGGATCAATAGCTGATGTCTCATTTAGATTATTATTTAATGTTTTATGTGGCTGGAGCATGTGTTTTTTGTGCTGTTGTCGTCGTCGCCATCATGATCGTTGGCTACAGAAAACGCGAGCAAACCACTTGACAGCAACAAATGCATCAAAACAATTTCAAATTAAAATTTCCAATTGAAGAAAATCATTTATTTGCACCGCGAAATGATCACATCAGATATGGTGTGGTGTGTGTGTGTGTGTGTCGTGGCGAGAGAACCAGCAAGCGACAACTAATCATTGTTCTGGTATCAGCAATTTTTATGTGTATGCTAGAACAGCGCAGGCATATATAAATCTACGCATCGAATTGCGCTCACTTGCAAGAGAGAGGACACGCGCGCACATTGAGATGGGGCTCCGTATACGTACGGGCTGAAGTAGATAAATGTCATGAAAAACGAGTCAAGATAATCTTGAAGACAACCGATGAAAATTATTAACATGATTGCGATTTATCTTTTGCGTTGTGCGCCGGCCACTGGCATTGGCAGATCGGTTTGGTGCTGCTGTTGATGCTGATGCTGATGCCTCAAATGCAAACATCGAAGTTCAACCGTTTTGTAATGCAGGAAAAACAACGCATGCCGCATGCGTGTTAGCACCTAAAACATTGCATCGCACATTGAACAAATTGCACATAAATTGCATGATTCGTTGCCACCAAGCGCCGTCTCACTCGTACATTCATTCTTCATCTCAGCCGGCGATGAGGATGATGAGCTGAGGCGAACGCAAGCCCGAGCGCGCGCACAAGTACAAATTACGTTATGGCGCCATTTATTTATTTACATTTTTTTAGATGCGCGAGAGTGCAAATTGTATGGCATGTAGAAGACATAAAGCGAACCAATAAATTTCCTAGGTCAGCATTAGTAATTTAGGAAGCAAGAAATTAAATGCAAACACCGGAGCTGAGCGGCTTCGGACAACGACGACGACAACGAAGCCGAAACAGAAAAAAAAATAAATTGAACACGGAGAAAAGTGCCTCACACCGTTTGAATTCCAAGTGAAACAAATTAATATGAAGATGAAACGAAACCAACGATTCACGGAATGTGCACAAGAATTTGTCTCGCGAAAGCAAAAACGAAATGTCTTTATCAAGAAGGCAGGCAGGCAACCTGGTGTGCATCGTGCATTTACCAACAAACACATAAACTATATTTACACTTTATTCAATTTACACTCAATTATTTTTTTTCTTTTTCGTTTTGAACGCGCGCGCGATGCTCCCTGAGCAAATGAAGCCGTGTGTATTTCTTCATCTATCTGCCCGCTAACAGTAGATCACAGCTGTCCGATTAGGTGGTTTGCTTCGATGTTTGCACTGCAATCGGTATGAAATCGGAAATTACACGTCATAATGTGGATCTCGTTAAAAATTCCAATTCAAGAAAGACGTTAACTGCTGGTGCACACCAAAACAAAACATCAAATGAAATACGTTTGTTTTTCTGCTGCCTGTGATGTGTTCGGTAGCCGAAGTTTTCGTTTGGTAGAATTCAACTGGTTAATATTTTATGGCGTTGCATTTTCCGTTAGAAATAATTTCTTTAACGATTTTCAATCCAATTCCAATCATCCAATTCGATCCGATTGGATGGCAACAAAAATCGACGCCACTTTTTTTCGATCAATACTTTTCCTTCAAGCCGAAATGAATTTTACAATATTTGTCTGGTGTTAATGGTGATGGTTGCGCCGCGACCAAAGACCTATTTTCTTTAGAATGATTTGTGTTGTTGTTCAGAAACAATTTTAGGTGTTAACTCAGAATATGCCGAGCAGACACTTTACAAATTCGTTCAACAAAATAGCCCACTTCCTCCGAATGGTTTATGTTCTCAACGAGAAGAATAAATGTTAAATGTCTCACGGCGATACGTGCACAACCGCTATAAATTTCATTTTCTCACTTTTGGAATCGGAGGAGATTTTCCAAGAAAATCTTATGAATGAATCGGCTGTTTGTTTGTGTATGTGGCGAGAATCGGACCGTGTTGATGAAGTGTGATTGGTGAATTGTAATTGAGTGTGATCACGGAAAATTGCTTCATTTCGGGTGAGATTTCGATGAAACATGTTTTCAGCCAACGAAAGATCTATTTTTCAATTGGAGAATGGGTCAAAGAGAAAGAAATGGAGAGCTGCGATCGCGCGCGAAAACTAACATTCGATTAATTATTATTGGTACGAAACCAAATCAAAGGTAAAAGTGTGACTCGAGGCCAAATTACGGATCTGTTTTTGCTGAATCTGAAGATGTGTTGCATGTTTGTTTAGTTTCGTTCTCGTGTTCAGCGCATAAAATGCGATAAAAATTAGATCAAACATGATTTGGCAAATCAACGTCAAACAAAAGCACCGTTGAATGACACACTAATTGTTTACGATATGTGGTTCTTTGTTTTCCTGTTTTTTTTTCTCTTCTTTTCTTTCTCTCTCTTTTCATATTGGCACATGGTATCGTTGACCCGTGGGCTAAAAATGTACAAACAATAACAAGAACAACAACAGCAAAAAATCGTCTACTCTGCATACCAATCCAGTCGATATTTATTATTTCGGTTCTTTTTTTTGTCTTCTATCGACCCGAACGAATGTGAAATGGAAAACGTAACGAATAATTTGAACTTATTATGTGTTTGAGCCGATAATTACATATCATCAGAGAGAGAGAGAGAGAGAATCGGAAAACAACCGAAATCATTCGCGCGAAATGCGTGCTAAAGTGTTAACATCACCATGATAATTTCTCAATTCGGAATTGGATTGGATAGGGATTGGCTTTGCAATGGGCATTTTTTTACGACTTATCCGATTGATGGTCAGCGCAATCTTTTGTTGGCTGATTATTATGATCAATTGTGCCTTCGTCATAACTTCAAACAGTCGCCGGATTTCGACCGATGTTCCGAATCAGTGCTGAGATCCAATCTTTCGTTTCACCTAATTCGCTAATTGTTTCGTTAATGGTAATGTAACACTTTTTGAACGAATCTTCGGTTGGCTTTTTATCAATGTCAAATTGAAATTTGCAGGAGTGTGCGATCCTCTCGCGAAAGTCAAGCCATAATTGATAGAATCATTAAATCTTATTTGCTCTGATCGGTGATTAAATCTCTTAAAGACAGAATTAGATTTATCTTTATCTTGGTACACGTGCCATTAGACGGATCTTAGACATTCGTTTTGCTTGCCAATCGCCGCAAAATTTTCTCACAAAAACCAATCGATTCCGATTTGAAATGGTCAAGTGACTGACTGACAAAAACAGCAACAGCAACAACGCGATGAGAGAACAGCGAACAAGCGAAAACGTTACTCGAGGCGAATGACAGCGACCAGGAAGTGGAATCTAGCGGCAATCACTTGTGCAGCGTTTTTTTTACACCGATCATATATCTAATCGTTTGTATGCGCCTTGGAATGTATGCTCGAGCGCTGCAACAAATGCGATCTGTCAATAGATCTCTTTTCCATAAGACTTCCTACGTCCATATTTAGGCATTTAAATGTTTGTTGTTCGATGCAATGCCAAAAGAATATTTCATAACGTATACATACTATTGCCCACTGCACAAATCAAATCAATAACAAATGCAACACACACACACCAGGTCTGTTTCATATTACGGATTCGCTTGCGAAATGCGACACACAGAACCGTTTGCATCGGATTTCAGCATGTGTGTGAACTCAGTACCCTTTCAGATTTATTTCCTTCGATGCATCAAGTGCAAATCCATTTGCAATATTATAAACGGTTTTCAGGTTGTCCGTCTGATATGACGCCGAATTGAATATATCGTGATCGAACGAACTTGCTACACTCGCCAGTCGTCTTCTCTTCCTTTCGCTTCATTTCGTTCAATTTTAGTTTCATTTAATCTTTGTACACACAAAGCGCGGTCGCTAGTCTGCGGCCACGCACACAGGCAGACAGACAACTCGAATTCAATGGCAAACGAAAATCAAAAGGAAACCGTGTTTGAAGCCAATTTAACTTAATGACGATCATAATTCACAACGAATATCAGACGGTTGTAATCAATGATGCTTTTCATTGCCCACAATAAAGCCGTGTGGTATCGGTCGCGAGCTAGTGTCCATTCAGATGGGGAAGCTAGAAGTACAACGAAACCAGCTGACGTGGTTTGGCGGATTTTTTCACCGTGCAAAAAAATCAATTAGATTTTTTCCACACAACTTGCGATTGTATTCACTGCGCTTTGTTCGGTACCATTACTTTCGCTAGAACAAAGGCCGTTCTTTTGATTCCGTGCTCTTACTTTTCATTTGAATTTCACTGCTTATGCTGAAATTTCGATTAAAAACCGCCAAAGATTGCTTAAAAGTAAATTCTTCTACATTTAATAACATCGGATTATTGAGAATCCGTCGAATTTCCAGAATTTCTCAAAAAAAAAAATTCGATAAAAAAATGGGAAACCATGTTGAATGGATTGATTGTGCATTCAAATAGTTCAAAAGGGTAATTCAAATGGCTTCCTGTGCCAACACTCACACCATGTGCTTTACTCAGCTTTATGGTGCGCGCGCAAAAGGAAAAAAAAGAAGACAACGAAACAACGAATCCATACTTTGATCAGTCGGCGATCACGTTCGTTGCGATGACATTGACGCGCGGATTGGCCATATTTGGGTCTTGGCTGTCGTTTCGCGCCGACAAAATCACAGTTGATAAGCGCGAGACATTAATTGGAAATATATGTGCTAAGGTGAGGAGAGCGTGCGCTGCGTGTTCTCTGTCTTGTCAGCAAAATCAGAGGGAAAGCATCTTGATAGGGTCCCGTTACCTATCGTAAATTAATAATGCTTATAGCACAAGCGAAAACATATTTATTGTCAGTTCATCCATCCGTATGAAACATTCATTGCTTCACGTTCGTTCGTCTCACTATTTCATTATTCCTCTTCCAGCTCTCAATTCAATGCACAATTTTTGCTCATGCGTAATTTGTGGAATGTGAGAACATGGTCTGCATTTCCTTATCACATATCACGTTTTGCCTAAAAGTCTTTGCATCTTCTGCACACTCCAAATGAATAATAATAAAATCAACCATTTACTCGTCGTTCATTTCTGCATGGGTATGTATTTAGTTTTATGGTGTCAAAATGTGAGTGAGTGCATGTGCGCATGGTCCGAGAAGAACAATAAAATGGCAGAAAAATCAAATTAAAACTCTCCCAAAGGAAGTAATAAACATGTGAGGGAGATCTGTTATCAAAAATGGCGGTCTACAAGCGGAAAAAAAGAGAAGAGAAAACAAAATTGAGCACACATCTCGCCAAATCGAGGGCTAATTAGTGAAATGAAAAACAAACAACGAACGAAAACAAAAACGCAAAATGCGCATCACGTAGAAAATGCATACAACATTCACTAGACGAATTGAGTGGATTGTCGCATTTTTGCCATCTATAAGACTTCTCTAGCGTGTGTGTCGTTCGTCGACACCGTCGAGGCAGCAGAAAAAAGGAACAAACTTCAATCAGAACTATGATTTTTTATTAATAAGCCAATACCAAAGCTGGCTGGCTAACGCTAGGTACGTATAAATTCCATCTATCGCGCAATGCAATCACACTCGGCACGGTCCGAGTGCAATACGACGGAGTGAGTTTGCCACAGAGAGCTGCTTTTCTTTCGCAATTACTTGGAATGATTTCGGTCAAAGTGAATATATATATTTTTTTATGATGCTTCGACCGGCCGCGAGTGAGAGAGATCAGGTATCGGTGAAACCATTACACAATATTCTAACAAGGCAAACCAAGGACCATTGTGCAATGCAACCAAAGGTGTAGGTAGAGACACTGACTTGTGGTTTACTTCGATCTTCGATCTGTTCTTCTCTCTCTCTCTCTCTCTTTCTCTCACTTTTCTCCCGCGCTCACGCTCTCGCCTTGAGACAAAAAAACACACGATCGAAAAAAGCGAGACAAATCAGTGTAAAGTGTAATGCACATTCGGTCGCCGTGCTAATTAACTGAGAGGTGTTCATGAAATCATGAATGACAACATATATTTTTTCCGCAACACTAACTAATCGTAATCAGATTACAACGAACACCGAACTGCTGTTGCAGAAGCAAGGCGTTTGAATGCTTGTTGCACTTGGTTGATCGCTTTTATTGAACTTTTTTGTTGAACGAACGAGACGAAGAGTCCACATAGAATGCGAAAGACAAACGAAGAGAGAGAGAGGGACAAAGAGAACTATTTGTTATGCATGATGGTAGTTAACAAACAGTAATAAAACGAAACGAACAACAAGAAATTGCCGTTTTTCTTTATATTATTGTTATGATTGCGGGATAAAAATTGTTTCGAATTTGAATGTAAACAAACGTCGTCGTCGACGTCTTCGTTGTTGATGTTGTTGTTTTTGTCATTGTCAGTGTGCACATATCGACTGAGCTAGCTTTAAATTGCTTTTATTTCTACGTTTTCCCGTATGCAAAAAAAAAAATGATTTTTCCCTTCTTATTCTACTTCAAAGCGCTTGGCAACGTCGAACGAATCGCAAAACAGCGTTTGGTGTCGCATCGAAGGCGAAAATGTTCGTATATGAAACATCAAGATCTTTAATTGCTTGCGAATGTGAATCGACTCGTGTTTGGCAGCCGATACATAAATCCAATCATAATAGCCGCAATGGAAATCCCGACAAACGGAAGAAAACCTAACGTTTACACGATCAACAATGCAAATTCCATTCTATTTTAATAATATTTGGATTTGGAGTCTTTTTTTTCGTTCGTTGAAAACAACTAATTTCAGCATCACGACATCGCGATGGGCTTTCTACGAAACAAAAAAAAAATCTCTACGAAACGACAAACGGCATCGTGGCACACACAGAAAAAAGCGAAATGGAGCATTTCAAATTTGAGAGCAATTGTTTTCCTCTTGACTTCGAAGAAATTTGCGGGATTTCACCGGCCGATTCACACACAGAGAGCAAGATTGTAATTGCCAGATCATACGAAAATTGTGTATTGGCGTGGCGGACTGCATATTTCGTTTGCCTTGACTTCACATTCTACTTCCTCGAATGTCATCCAAACCGATTTAACACATAATTTAAATCTAAGCGCGCGATTATTATGCAACGATGCATGTGAGAAAATGAAAAATTGTTTGCGTCGCGATTAGAGGTGCATCGAATCGGCGGCCCGCAAACTGAACTACAGAAAAAGACACACATTTACATACAGCTTCTCTTCACGAATTAAACGGTGGAAAAGAAGGTACCGTAACCACGATTTATTTAGATTTTTTCGGTGTCTTCATTTGGAACACACATTCAAGTTCAACTCCGGTGACAGTGCATTTCCATTGTCTTTGGTCGATGACAACGAAATATTGAGAACGCTCTCAAGGCTGCAAATGCACGTAGCCAAAAAGATAGGTTTGGATCTGTCAGATAACATTGTGTTTGCATTGCAGAATGCAGGGGAGAAATGAAACTCGATTTCAAAGTTATTTCACACCAATTTCCCAAACAATAAAATTTATAGCCAACGTATGATAATTTGCGCAATTTTTGCTTACCTCAGTGTGTTTTGAGGTGGAAATATTTCGCAGGTTTCTGTTAGATGAGTCATTATGAAGCAGATATACCAGGCTGGCATAATACCTGTATATCTGTATACCTGTAGTGCAGTGATATTACCAGCTGGACTCATTATTATCGGGAGAAAAGCATTTCGCGCCCTTGAGAATGAGACCCAATCATCAGAGAAACGGTGAAATGATAATAATTATGCTGAAAATCACATAAAAATTTCATTAAATAAAACTAATTGCCAATATGCCAACGTCGCATCTGCCGTCGATTCATCGATGGATGTAGAGAGAAATTCATCAAATTTTAGCACGTTCATTTCCTTTGCACATTTTCCGTTGCGCTTCCTGATTCTAATGATTTGTTTATTACATTTGTTTTTGCCAACGGACGAATTACTTGTCTTCAAATGCCTTTCGGCCGAAAAGATGTGTCTATTGGCCGGGCGTGGAATTCTACCCAACTCGTTGAAACTCTGGCTTCATCATTTTGCAATAGATCTGTGAATTGACTTCGTCTCTCTTTAGTGCATGAAAATGATAGCGATACGGCAATTAGTAATACGCTTTTGAGTGCTGTAAATGAATTTATGTTTACCACCCGTATCAAGATAACGCAATCAACGACGTTGGCTCATCGTTACGGACAGTGTCCACTGAACGCAAAAATGCTTTATTTCCAAATCCAAGATTACCCGAAAAAAAGGCGGCAACAGCAGAAGCAATAGCAACAACAACAACACCAACATGAAAAATGGAGTAATTATTGTAATAAAATGCCGCACTTATTAGGAATGGTAAATAAATTTTTATGTACTCTATGAATAATTCATTATGCAGCGGCGGCTGAACGAGACCTCATGTGCACACTGCACACACACTCAGACCACTTTTTTTCACGATGGAAAACCATTCAGCAGTGAGATGATATATTCCTCAACTAATTGAGAGTTCGTTTTTCTTTTTATATTTCAATTATTTACTTTATTTGTTGTTGTTGCTGTTGTGTTGTGTAATGAATATCGCCTCTGGCACATTCCATCAGCTCTAGCTGTCGATCGATTGAATTTTGCTTCAAATCCGACTGACTAGTCAATGAGAATGTTTCTATTACACGATGCTTCACAAATAGCCCAAAGGGTCGAATTTACTTTTACTAACGATTTCCGGTACAATGGAAATTCACAAATGCTGCGCTACTGTTTCTGAGCTGCGTTGCACACACGTACGTTCCCGTACTGTGCGCAATTCATCATGAATTAGAATGGAGAATTTAGAGCATTAACCCGACGAATACGCAACACACGCAGCGAGCGTTTGTATGCAAATGAAATAATGTTCTATTTAACATGAGCATGACATGTGCTTTGTTCCAAATGACCATTCGCTACTCGAGAAGCACTTGAATCGTCGCCGAAAGGCCTACCTATTTACTATAACTCATACGTTGTAAATTTCCATAAATCACATTTCTCGTTTCTTTTTTCTTGTCTTTATGATTTTTGTCATTTGTGTGGAACAAAAAGAAATATTTGTCATAGTTAATGATTAGACTTCATCAAATCCACATAGTCCGCATGAAAAGTCAATTAAATTGTAAATTAAATGGGTTTCTTTCGTGCACAATATGCGACAAGAAAACTGTAAATTTTTTGCCCAAATTTACTGTAACACAAAATTAAAACCGGAGTCCTGCTCGGAAAATGAGATCTAATTTGCGGAAATTTCACCAAAGATGTAAATAGTATTAACCACATGTGATAAACTTTGAATGCCAATGATAACGGGCATTTTGTTTCAACTTTTGGATCTATACCGATTTTGTAGCGAAACAAGTTTATAAATTTTTGAAGAAAAAAACGAAAAATATATAAAATGACTATAAAAAAGTGGGTTTATCGTTCGTGTGGCCGGTATTTTATGGTAGTTTTATGTGCTTTTTTATTGACTTCTAGAAAAAGTATAAATTAAATGGAATTTATATGCTTTGGAAAATAATTTATAGCTGCAAAGCGCTTGTCTAAACTTTATATTCGATACAAATTGATGCAAGTACTTCTAATCGGAACGCTTCTTCAGCAAGACAGTCTAAGCTCACGCAAAGTTTCGCCGTGGGTGGTTTTCACCATGAAATCAAACATTTGATAGATTTTTTTTAATTGTTTGTTATGGCAATTAATGTATTTTTTTTTGCATTTTTTCAATCATTTTTCTTTTCATAGGTCAGTGATGGTAGGAGGTGAATTTCTCCAGGAGGATAGAATACAAATAGAATTCCGTTGGATCCACCGTGTTTGGGATTAATGGTATGCTTTGGACTAAAATTGGCTAAACATACATTCATTCTTTCATTTCAACGTTAATCGCCGGCGTCACACTCAACATTCCTCCGAACGAGCCAATTCTTTTCATCAAATTCTATTCATTAGCAAACCGATTTATATATAGTGCTTTTGTGCATTGGCACACCCAATTCGATTGGACAAGACACAGGCGAAAAAAAGCCGTAATCACATGTTTTCAGATGCTTCTGTTGAAAGGAAAAGCCAAACGCTGTGTTTGTACATTAATCGAATAAATTAAAAATCAATAAAAATGAAATGGAATTGTGAAATCGGTATGTAAATAAATGACTACAACAGAAGTGTACTAATATTTTTGAACAACGTTCCAAAGAAGAAAAGAAAATAAAAGGGAAAATCTCATCGTGGACTGACCAAAAAAAACGAATACCGTAAACAAAAAAAGATATAAAGAGCGTGTTTAAAATTCGATTCGATTTCGATTAACAAAGCAACAGATAAACGCACGGTTGAAGAATAGCAATATAACCTATATACAAAGGTATCGTCGTCGTTTCATATCGGCTTAATTAGGCGCAATTGGACATTTTTCGAACCAATATTTTCTTCTCATGATTGTGCGTGTGCGTGTGCGAGTGCGTGCATTGCGTTCTTTCGTTCGTGATGAGTTGAAGCACCAAGTGCGCCAATCTTTTCTTGTTGCGACTCAAACGACAGTCTTTGGTTCCCAACAACAATTTATCGTCATCCATTTACACGCAACGCTCATGCATCGTGCGCAGTTCAGTTTTCACTTGAAAACTACCGCTATTTAGATTTCATTTGTGTGTGAATCGCATTTTTTTGCCTTCTTCCAGTCTCGCTCTCTCTCTCTCTCTCTCTCTCTCTCTCTCTCTCTCTCTCTCTC
>NW_022595247.1:158112-185049 GCF_009176505.1 Sitodiplosis mosellana | reverse complement strand
CTCTCTCTCTCTCTCTCTCTCTCTCTCTCTCTCTCTCTCTCTCTCTCGCTTTCTTGGTTTGTGTATGTCTTTTTTGTCTGTGCCACACTTTTTGTCTTGGCATTTTTATAACAATCTTTGTTCAACAGGAGAGCCAGAGAAAACAAAGAGTTTAGCCTCATTTTGGTGGACGCCTCTTTTGATGCTTGTTGTTTTTCCTCTGCGATTAATTCGACCAGCTGAAAGAGCGATGAAAAACTCATTTAGACGTAAATTTTTATTGATTTGCTTTTGTTGTCTGAGAGCTTTAAATCATATACCATCGACTCGATAGAACCAACACACACACAAACACAAAGAATACTCAACGATTGCCCTTTTGTTTACCTTCTTCCGTTGTAAGTGTCTTGATGCGTGTGTTTTTTTTTCTGTCTTATTCAATAAATCGGCTAAACATATAATTTGCCATCGAATTCACTTCGGTTGGGTTTATTTTTTGTCCCAGCTCTTGTTAACGACGACAAACGATGCGAATGGAAAAGCAAGAGTAAAACATTCAATTGGACAATTTGAAGCATTGTTAAGTATCAGATGCTGCGAATGAGAGATTTTATGTGAATTGTTTTATCGATCCAATTAAACGAGTGTTCGGTTGCTCGTTGATTCTGTTCGCATTTTTTTCTTTCATTTCGTTGTTACTTGCCCATCATTTGTTCATCGTGTAATCGATTTATTGAATTTACGCATTAAGCATATGAAAAAACAGCTAGTGATCAAGGGTGATAAAGAATTCATACCATATAATCGTCAGAGCAATTTGACCAATTTCGATTCAATGAGCACATTTTTGCCGTGCTTTTGGCATGTCGTCCGTTTTTTTTTTCGTTTCGTTTCATATCATGCGCGATGATGTGGGCACTGCCATTGCAAACGATGTGTGAAACGATAATCATGAACAAATATGCTTAAAATGCGAATAAATCTTCGTGCAAAAATTTAACAGAATTGATCGTTTGGCTACAGTGGAACAGGTTGTAATCGGCCGATTTGCTAAGAAATTACAGGAGAGAAAAAAACCAATAGCAACTTCAACCGGAATGGATTAAGTAAAATGGTAACCAGGTGCTGATCGACGATATGCATCCAGAAATCCAATGGGCTGTTGACTTGGTCCGGCATCCAGCCGAACGGCAACTTTGTCAGAATTGTATTGCCTGGGGCAATGGAAATCGATCTATTTATAGCAGACGGTAGCCTGCGTTGATTGGAATCCAATCGAAATTTTTAACACTTGTTCACAACAATGTCGAGACCCGACGACGACGACGACGACAACGGAGTGAATAGAGCGAGATAGAGACAGAGTCGCTCTGAACACTTAATGATTTAATAATGAGATCGTGTACACAATAAACCTGCCATTTTTTTTCTTTCACGTTTTGTTGTTCTTGTTCATGTTGTGTTGTGTGCCAAGTGTGTGTGTGTGCGTTTTTTTGTGCCGTAGTACGTGCGCTTGGAATTGTACTGCATTGAGTGAGGTGTTGAGGAATGGTGGCAAATCTATAATTATGTCATTAAATTGTCCCTTGTCCGTTGATTAAATCCTAATTTCTGGAATCGCGCCGCGAACCCGTCAAACCAGAAATAAAAATATCGTTGACACTCGCCTCTCTCATCCAGCCACTTCTCGTGGCTCAAGAGGTCGAAAGTCTCTCCATTGAACCAGTTCGTACATCAGACAGTCTCGAACGTGCGATCCACTTTACGATGCCATGGAACTTCTTCAGCTCATCATCGTCGCTCGATG
Organism: Sitodiplosis mosellana; assembly: GCF_009176505.1. Classification (NCBI taxonomy): domain Eukaryota; kingdom Metazoa; phylum Arthropoda; class Insecta; order Diptera; family Cecidomyiidae; genus Sitodiplosis; species Sitodiplosis mosellana. Next base: position 183,263 of record NW_022595247.1, on the reverse strand, counting down.
GATTATGATTTGCACGGCGCGAAAAAAAAGAGAAAAATATGCGGCTCCATTGTTTATCGAGGTGTTGTAAAATCATATAAATGAGCTGTTTTGGCAGCCGTTCATTTGTTGTGTGCAATAAAAAAAACAAATTCATAAATTATGCAAATGTGTTTGCCACCGAAGCCTGTTTTTTTTTCGTTCGCTTCTTCTTCTTTTTTTGCACGCCTGAGAATCAAAACAATTGGAACGATGGTGTTAATATAGAGATGAATGTGTGTAACTTTCAATTCGGTCGTTTTATTTCCGAAACAAATGCCGTTACTCGTAAACATTCGTACGAACAAAATGTTTTTTTCGGTCGATTTTCCAAAAGCGCACCTTTGTTCATTTAATTTGCATCCACTGAATGGACTGTATCATATCATGAGAACGTATGCTCTTCTGTTGTTTTTTTCTTTACAGTTTCGTTTTTCTTCTTCGATTCATTTCACTTTTTTGATGGCGTTCCATTTTTTCTGTATGAGCTTTCTAAATGCATAACGAATGAACAGGTGGCGGATTCATAATCGAATCGTGTTAATCAATACAAGCCGAACAAAAGACCAAAAGAAATCGATCTTCATTTCGTTCTTTGTCTCATACACTTTGCATAAATTTAAACAAAGATTTCGCATGGGAAAGTGAAAAGTGTTAAAAATCGATTGTTAACCGATGCTTTGATTGAAATGATTAAAATAATCAACATTTCATCTAGAGGTTGGCATTTCAAATTCAGACCATATAGATCAAGTTAAACAATATTCAAGACGATAGTACAGTTGTTTCAACTTACTTTGCTATTGTCAAACCAATTTAGCATTTTAAAAACAATAGACAAGAATTAAGCAAAAAAAGAGGGAAAAATCGAAAAAAAAAAAAGCTTTGAATAAATCCAAAGAATACAAAATAACTATTCTTGTCTGTTGCAATCTGAGAAAGTTTATCGACTGTGATGCATTAAAACCAGGATTACACATGTTTCCGCGTGGAAAAGAAATCGTTTTATTCTTCATATAAATGGGGCTGCGTACGAAATCGTTTTATTCTTTTCGTTGAGAGAGAATGCACAAAAACTGAAATCAATTTGAATGTAGAGCAATTAATTATGATGGAAATGTAACGAAATGACGTCCATCAATCGGTCGGTGGCGCGTAGAACATGTTGTTTTACGATGTCTTACATAAAACTTTACATTGTTGGCTACTGATTGACTGCGATTGCGTTAGGAAAAATGTTTGTATTTATAGAGCGCATAGAATTTGTTGTTTTTTTTTCTATTCAGCCTCGAGCCACTAATTAGAATACCACATTTAAGCAAAGTTTAACCAACTCACTTTATGTCTTTGAATAAGTTTGAATAATAATCAAATGAATCAAATATAACCATGTGGGTTTGTTAGTTTGTAATTGCAAAATCGTTACTTGCAGGCAAGATTTCATCAGTGCAAAAAAAAGCGAAAAGAAATGTTGATGTGAAACAGAATAAATGAGTATTTGCCACAGTTGTTTCGACTTTTCTCTAATGTAATTATCCAAGTAGATTTATGAGTTAATTTCCGTCATCGTTGAAAAAATTTGCAAACGAGAAATGCAACATTTTAACATTTGTGGCATTCCAAATGCTTATCACGTGATAAACATATAAATTCTGGTAATTAAGTGTCGGATCGAGAGTGATGGTTCTCACTCCGCATGCGAAGCTCACTAGTTCAATGCTTTCTCTGGCATTCGTGGAATCAGAACTTGTCATCGAATCATCATTTTGAGCATTTTTAAATAATTCCGAAAAAAAACGGAACGATCAACATCAACTGATTATTATTCATCGCACATAAAACTTGGAATATTCTATAAAAACATCGGCAAATATGTGTGAACGGTATTGTTGAACATTTTGCGAATAAAACGTCGCATACAAATATGGTAAAAAAAATTACTATTCTTTTTACCCACGGCGGCAGATGGCCCGCGATACATATATACACATTTTGATTCTTGCTGACTTGATTAAAAGAAATTAACTGTGACGAAACGTTGGCAAAAATGTATGTCAATTGTATGGTGTCGTGTGTTTAAGAACAACGACATCGGTTCGCCATTAAGCCAAACTCGTACCGACTTCACCGTTGCAAACGAAATCAGTTTCCTATACACAAGCACTCGAAACGTTTGATTCGTTAGTTGCATATCGACGAAGAGTGACAGAAAAAAAAACCGGCAATAAATGAACGAACGAAGCGAATAGAAAGAAGAAACAGCGAAACAAAAATCAATTGACAAATATTTGTGCTTGTTTAAATCGCCGTAATAGAAAAAACTAATTGACACCATGTACGATGAGCTAAGACAAGTGTTTGACATGCTGCTGATAGGCTTCTTTCTAGCGAGCGAACACGCGCGCCGAGCGCACAATATTGGCCAGTTGTTAATACATCTCAAATATTCGACCGTGTGTCGATGTTCAATGCCGTTTGGTTCATCAGAAATTTTTGTCCCTCTCTCTCACTCTCTCTCTTTCTCTTTCTCTTTCTCTCTCTCTCTCTCTCTCTCTCTCTCTCTCTATCTCCGCCGGTTCGAATAAATGAGATCCGCAATCGTTTCGATGGCGTTTATTAAAAGAGAAAATCCAAATGAACAGTAAAATACAAAGAAAATAATGTGCAATGAGCAACGAAAAAAAAGCAGCGCCCATCCGATGAGAAGAAGAAGAACTGGTGTACAAGGTTAAGAGCGATGCCGGTAATCGAGTTGGAAACATTTCTTCAAACTGAGCAATGGCTTCATTTCATTTGTTTGTTTTTTTTTTTTTTTGTGTCAATACAAAATAAACACACTCACACTGAGCAATTTCGAATATTCAACTTGAAATGATGAAGAGTGTTTGGTGCGTTGCGCGATACCAAAAGAATGAATGACTTGGGCTTTTATTCTCGTTTTCTTTTTCTCTTCTGTCGTTGTGTTTAATTTCGCATTCGAGTATGGTTCTCAACTGAAGCAGTTGATTTGATTGCATTGAGCGAGCAATAGCATTTCGTTTCTTGTTAGTAGCCGATGTGCAATAATTATCGGCCATTTGAAAGATGCAGTGTTTGGCCAGCGACAACACACACACACACACTGTGTAGCCCATATTGAAGCGTGAACGAAGGTGCGCGCGCGAATACATTTAACCGGAGACTAATTGGTGTCATTTATCTCTTGGTTTCGGCATTCGCGCATTGAAATGGCCAATGACAGCTAATGAACATTTTTCACACTTTGCCAAATGCCCACTTTTGACAGACAGTTCTAAGGCGAGATGTGCAATGCGATAAACGAGAAAAAAAAATTCCATTCAAATTGAAACTCTTGATGGTCTGTTCTTTTTTTCGGCTTAATTTTATTCAAGGCCCATCAAAATCACTTGTGTGTGTTGCTCAAGAGGATCGCAATGCTTGCTAAGAATATCCGGTGAAAAGACATTAATTTTTCATCATCATTAAATGTCTTCATCGCTATGTGTCTTTCTGAGAAATCGCACAGCACACACACACACAACACATGTATGACAGATGAAGAAATGTGGGCATTAATTTATACCAAGAGATGTAGATCGCATCGTTAAAAATGCACAAAAACCAACCCAAAAGAAAAGAAATTCGAATAAAACTCAACAAGTTTTGATTTATTTCGTTCAGGATAATAAAAGTAGTGGCCATTTGTTGTGATAAAGAAAAAAAAGACAAATCTCACAAGTCATTTTCTAATAAGAAATGCGCAGCCAATTAACGAACTCGAACGCGCACCACACCGATCACGTTATTATTTCGGTCGCATTGAATTGAAGATCAAACTATTTGTGGCTCTCGTCAACAAACCGAACAGCGCAAAGATTAAACAGATTGCATTAAGGTGAAACAAATATTTAAAGAAGAGGAACAGAAAAAAAACTGCATTTTGGCGTCGACTCTTTTGTTGAAGCATATTTGCGGGAGCGAGAAGGAGACTGTGAAGGAGCGTGACCGAATTTTTATGCCATGCCGTGAATACATAAAACGGACAAATATGAACGAGCAAAAAAATGTGTGTGTGTATATTTTCCAAACAAAACAGATTGAAATGCAAGAATTAAATAAACCAACCCATAATATACAATGTGTGCTCACTGTCTAAGTAACTGTAATCCATGAAATCGAATAAGTGTTTTTTAGTCACCGACAGAAAGAAAAAACCTAGTTGGATAATTTACAATATGTGTATCGAGCCGCAAGTGAGACGAAAGACGAGCCAAGCCAAACGAGTGTGTGTGTGTGTGTGTGTGCGCTAGAACAACTGTGTGGTGCTCGACTTGGAACTATTGGAGCTGATGCTATCATGATGCATCGAAAAATAACCGTTGTTGAACAGAAGAGAAAAAAGTGCACACAAATCGCTAATGAATTCAAATAGATGATTATCGTATTTAATATTCCGTACACAAATGTATATCGGCACATGTGCTTTGGGCTGGCGACCAGCCCGAATATGATTCGATTAGCCATGCGGTGCATCGAGACATTGTGCTTATCGACGTTTACGCGCGGCGTGCTCGAGCGATATGCGTGTTTATGGTTTTTGTGCTTCCAAGGAGTGTACTTGCGACGAAAATCGAGATCAAAACTATTTGTTGCACAATAAGAAGTATTAATGTGCCCGAGGACCGCATTTCACTAGACATCCATTCCGAATTCATGTGGAATATGCGCACGCGCGCTCTTTCTCTCACCCAATCGATTCTAAATCTCATCAACTTTCATTCGCAAATCCGAACCAAGATGAATTATTACAGTCGCGTCGGTGCACGGAATATACCGAGTGTCAATTACGCTCATATATTCACCTAAATCATGTCTAATTTTCTTTTCTTTTCCCTTCTAAAACATTGTTGCATTCACAAATGGTTGCAATTGTACGGCTTTGCATTGTTTAAAGTAACCGACATTCGAGAAATGTCTGTTAGAACAATGGCCAGGCCGAATGAGGAAGTTAGCGGTGTTACATATTTCAATGTATTCAATTTTTCGAAAATGGCCAAATGGCACAGCTGTTTCTTGGCCCGCTCTCGTCGTCTCGTAGCCTACAAAGTAATTTTGGAATTTGTTGCAATTCTCTGCATCGAAATAACTGACTTTACCACAAAATGCCTGGCAACAATATTAACGCTTTGGCATGAACACCAAACATTTATAATAATTTCCAAGTGAAATTGGGGCTCTTGTGAACAGCTTCAAATCGCCTAAATTTCAATCAGACACGCGAAATATGAATTTTTAACTCGACGGGTTTTTTTTTGTTTCGTTAAAAGTGCAAAATAAATAAAATTGCTATGAATTATGGCATTTCCATTTTTCGCTAAAGTAAAACTACGCCAAAGGAACGTCGAGATCGGGCAAAAATCAATATCTGGTTGAGATCATGATTAGATTCTTAAATAGAGCAATAATTCATTGGCGAAGCTAAGCTGCCAGCCGTTCGGAACATATTCAGTGGGAATCGGACGTGTTCGTTGCATTTTATGAACAATAGTAAGCTAAAATAAAATTGAAAATATAAATAATAAGCGCATTCATGAAAATCTGTGCTGAATTTTTGACACATTTTCCATAAAAACGATGCCATCTATTGGAATCTATCAGTTTGTTGAAATCTTTCAATTGTTTGAAATGTTGCACACGTAAAGAGATCGTTTCCATTCGAATACACATTTCGATACATGCATATCAACCTAATTTGTTTATTGCGATCGATATCAAAACACAGCAGAAAAGAATGTTGTTTACAATTTTTATGCTGCATGAGATTAATGAGTACGGTTCTCAGAAGCAGCAGCAGCATTGGCAACGCCGTGCATATGGGTGCAAGAGACGATCAAGTTCGTGCTCTCGTATCGATGTCATAAGCAAACATGAATGTCATAAACGATCGCAACACGTATTGGACAACAATCGGTGTGCTGCTTCACCACGACGCGTCCATTGGCGGATGCAATAGAATTCCATCGCTCTGTTTATGTGTGAAGACGATCATTTATCCGGCCAATGAATATTAATAATCGATGGTGTTTGTATGACGATCGTCTAAAAATAGTGCAACGTTTTGAATGAACAAAAAAAAAACAACAACCACGAAGGTAAGTGTTGAAACCAAACGATGTGTGTGAAACAGGACCTAAAAAAAACGTCATTGATTCTCTTTCTTTGGCATTTGGATCGTTTTCATAGCAAACAGTCGAGCAGTTCAATGTCTAATCTATTCTTTTTATTATTGAGAGACGATGGCAGTGGTTACGTATTTCATTACGAGCCTCTTCACAGCACAAAATATATTATTATGTTTCATTAAAAAGCGATGAGAAAAGTGAATAAATTATAGCAACAGCAGCAGCCGAAGCTGCAGTTGCAGCACCAACAGTTGACGAGATGAAGCAAGACAAGCGCTAGTGTACACCTCATCGCGCGCATCGTAGAAAATGAATGTGTTTTGAAAGGAATCGAAACTGAAAAGTCAGTGATTTAACATCGGTTTTAAATTTCATAAATAAAATTGTGCGCGACATTTTTCTCGCGCTATTTCGAATTGTGTGTGTGCGCGCGGTCGCTGTCCAAAGTGTAGAGAGAAAAAAAAGTACACACTGGCACGATGGCGAATGCATTTTTTTTTACACAATTGCTATGAATGCATATAGCAAGAATGGTTAGTATAATTGAAGCGATTGGCATGTATCATGCAGGCGTTTCGTTTCCTTTTCGTTGATTTGTGCTGTTTTGTTGTCGTTGTTTTTTTTTCGCTTCTTTCTCTCGCTCTCCATTAAACCTCAGTAAAAGGTTGAAAATGTGCGGTAAAATCGGGAATGAGATGAATAAAAAAAAATATGCATACAATAAACGTTTGGACGCTGCATATATTTTGTTTGCTGTTGTTGGTTCTATTTCTACCGAGAGAACATTGTGTAACCGATACCATTCTCATGCACTTTGGTTAACTGATTTTCATTTGTGGTATAATGAATCAGTACGAATGAAATGCGCCAAATGCAAAACAATCATAACAATTAGAAATAGGAGAAATGCGAATGAAATAGAAACGATTGAATAATACCAAGGATTTTCTTTCGTTCGTTCGATCTTTTCTTCTTTTTTTTCTTAACCAAATCGCTTTTGATTGTTGGCGTTTCTTTTGGGCTGTGCGTCCGGTTCAGTTGCTGTGAACCAATTAAATTTAATTTGAATTTTTTCGCTTCGTTTTTTTTCGCTGTTGCCAAAATGCATTGTGTGTTGGCGCGATCATGGGGCTTGCAGGCGGATCAGCCCAGCCCACCGTCGATACAATGAAAATCAGTAATTCGTGCATTTTCCAGTGATGACAAAACAAGAAAATTTCGTGCTACTCCATATGTGGAAATGTACATGCTGTGTGTGTGTGTGTGTGTGTGCATCAATGCAAACCCAATCCGAATAGTTGAAGAAAAGAAAAAACAATCATTCTGCACGCGGTTTTACGGTCGCGGGATTAAGGAAACCATAAATAAGTTGATCTAGAAATGGATCGGTTTGCTTTTCTCTGAAATTCACCGCATTCACACACAAATCGCGAGCGAGCGACTCTCATTTGTTCTCTATTTTGCGCGCCGTTTTCCAAGTGCCTCTCAACGAAAAACACTTAATTTACAACCATTTCCATTTAATTTACACATATTTTTCAGCATTATTCAATCAGGTTTCCGTACGGTTCCACAATCGATAAAGCCGTTTTTTTCTGCGCCTCTGTACACGCTCCTCCGTTGTGCAATCAAAACTATAGCGCTGTTTTTTTTTTGACTCAATGCAGATGTGTCTATTAAAAATGAATAAATGCGAATTTATTTTTGTTTGATTGTGAACTTTGTTGCGCCTAATGAAATCCGTAATAAAGATCATAAAACTTTATGATAACTGCCCGCTGCGGGAACAACGAGTTGAGCGCATTGAAGCATATTTGATCAAGTCGTTGATTTGTTTTGGGTGCAGACTGCACACAAACATGAGATTTGTAAAACTTTTCATGAAATATCACCACTTTTCATCGGCACAAACACCATTGCAAACAGCAGAATCCGATCATTTGCGAAAAGTTTTCAATCGAATGCGAACGAATTTATTGGTCAAATGGCTTAGAATTAGAAAATGTGTACGAATGCGCTACGATTTTGACATGATATTCTTGCTCATTGGCAAAATCAAGATAAATCCGTAAATAAATTTTTCTCTCATGGGAATCATTAACATTGGGAAACCGTTTGCTTTACTATTTCTAGCAAAAGAGCGCACAGTTCGACGCACTATTCATATTCAATTTACAAGTTCTATTTTTTTTGCGGACTCCACATTTCATTCTAAATTGCCTTTTTATCTAAAGTAGATAACTTGAAAAAATTTCCAGTCTACACTTTGTTTTAATTCGGTCGTTGAATTCGGCACTGTGACATTTTTTTTTGTTCTCTGTCCAAATATTTTCATTTTTAATTAACGATCTTAATCAATTATATGGTCAATTCGCAGCGTGAAACTATTAGGTTTTTTTTCTTCATGTTTTTGTTGTTGCTTCGGTTAAAAGAGGAAGGCCATTAACGAGAAAGGAAAAAAAAGAATATTTTGACAAAAAATGTTTTTGCATAATTTACCTCTTGCTGATTTCAAACAATCTTCACGAAATGAAAAATCGGTTTTCTCTCCCAACTGTGATAAGACAAATCAATCTCTGTTCACTTTGTTATCACAATCCTTTTTAACTCAACTGAAACTGAACACTTTACACAATTTCTTTTCTTGTTTTGTTGTTCTTCACGGGGCTGTGACCAAAAATAAATGTCCGCTTTGAAGTTCCAGGAAATCGGGAAAAATAAACGAAAAATTCACGAAATTTTCGGTAATGTTCTTATTCACTGTCGATCAATTCGTTATAGGCCGATCGATCAATTGCACACGAGGGTCTGGTATTGTTGAATGGATGGATGGTTGAATTGTTGGTGGTGTTGCTTTCGAGTTTGCCGGATACGTCTATTCAACGCAATGAACGAAAGAATAATGAATCTGTGAATCGGTCTGAATGATCGCTTATATTTATAAAATATTCGCTATGATTGTGGCATACGTACGAGCTGGCTCTTTCTGCATACCGGTAGCACTCACTCACTCACTCAGTCGGCAAGAGAGACCTCCGAGACCAGCGAGTGAGCGCGGTTCGCATGCTCTTTCACATACGCTCCGCTTCTTCTTCTTCTTCTTCTTCTTCTGCCTCATCGTCATCGACAGAACAAACGAAACAGAAACAGAAGAGCCGAGAAAGCAAGAAAAAAACCGCAAACTGTTTGGATTGTGATGTCGCAAGTGTGTTAGCGACCTTACATTAAGTGTGTGCGCGCGCTTTCCATCGTACTGCTTCTCTTCCAATTCGATTGCTGTTGTTATCGTTTTCTGTGTGTCGTTGCTGTTGTTGCTATTGCGATCGCATTGCTTCTTTTGTGTGTGCTTGTGCTTGCTCGCTTGTTGTTTTTTTTGCTCCATCTATTCGGTTTTAATCACGGCGAGTGAATCGCAAGCATTCAAATGATATCAGTGCATTGTGCGGTGTGCATGGAGAGCAAGCCAAGTGCAAGTGCATTTTTTTAATGATAATCCCAAGCTGTCGATGTTTACCGGGTCCATCCATACCTATGATATTAGATGATGTTTGTCGGTTGGCTGGTGCATTTGCAGTCAATTGTTTTCACATCACAATTTAAAACCAGAGATATGTGAATTTGCCCAATGCCAATGCACAAGGTTGTGCGCCACACAACCGATTACCACAGCGCTACTGAGAGCTCCCGACCGCGCAAGCAAAGTGAACGAGAGAGAGAGAGAGAGAGAGAGCAAACGATTCGTGATTTCATGAATATTATTTTATTCTTGGTTATAATAATTATGATTAAAACAGATTATAGCAGTCATTTAGAATGGGCTCAACAGCAGCAGTAGCAGCAGCAGCAGCAGCAGCAGCATCAACTAGTTGCACCTTTTACTTAGATTTAGGCCCCAACCACACCGCTCAAAACATGATCTGCTTTTTTTCTATTCTCTCCTTCATCGTCATGTGTTCGTCGCTTAATATATAAGACTTTTCTTTGCATAATCACGTCTTTCGTTTTCTTTCACTTTGATCCGATTGCAGAATCTCACTCGATCACATGTGTGTGTGTGTATATTTCTTCATTCATTTCATTTCATTTTGCTACTGTATACTTAAATGCGCATCGCAATTTTCTATGCCATTTGACTTTCTCTCTGTGTTGCACTCCGCGATCAGGAAGTAACCATAAATTAATATCATCTATCAGAAAGCAACGAAAGAGTGAAAAAAAAACATCCAGAGTCAACAAAAGCGAAATGGATGAATTTAAATGATGATTTCGTGCAGCGATCACCGTGTGATCAGAGACACGAATTATTTTCGTTGGAGCGCGCACATTTCACATCTTGGTAAATGAAATGACGTGTCGAACAGTGAACAGCGAGCGATGGTTTTTCACATCAAAGAGAGAAAAGTGCTCTTGTTCGAAAAACAGAAAACGACTTTTTATTTCTTATTTTTTTTGCTGTTTCATTTTAATTGTCATCGCACTATCTCTTGACAAGCATCATCAATTCACTTTCTGCCGCTCTAAATCAGCCGGCGGCTGTATCGTGCGCACTGCGCAGTTAAAAGAATTGCAGCAGAGTTTAATTTTCTGGAAATTAGCACTTATTCAAAAAAAAAAAGAATTTATCGCCGAAACTATCTGAACTCAAGATTCTCATTTGCAAACGATTCGGTAATTATGTGTTTTTCATTGGGTTTTGCAAGCGTTTCTTTATTGCCATTTAGACCGGTCCTGAGATTTGAACTGTGAATTTTAAACACAATTGGATTTAAGTAATCCGAAGTACATGTCATGCCGGATTTTCGTCCTGCAAACCCGCTAATTTACAGGCTCAACAGTTATATGATCCGTTGGAACGTCATTAGCGAATGAATGAATTGAATTAATGGACAAATAAAATGCACGGCAAAAAAACGAAATAATGCTGGTGTTGTGGTGTGAACGTGCGATGTGTGGTTCTGTGCGTTACTGCGTCTCGCGATTACGACATAGGCATAAATTACAAAATAATTTCACTTAATTCAGCTGAATGATGGCTGTTGATAACCCTGATTCGTGTTTGGTTGACCATTTGCACTCGCGGCGGCTTTCAAGCCCATGACTGAGAACAAGTGCTCATTTGTCATGTGTTAGGCAGCATTTGTTACTTTTTTTAAAGCTCATTGTCGCCGCCGTCGTCGTGATCGTTGTCGTCGTTGTCGCCGTCATTGTGAAACATTTCAACAACCGTAATTGTATCTACCGATTTTTTTACCCGCATGATCGTTCTGAGACAGAACCTTTCTGACACTGCCTGTCGGCAAAATTATTATATTCGTATTATGATGTTTGATGAGAGTGTTTTTCGTCGACGGCATTTGGTGAAAGAATTTCAGCTAATGACGCACTGACCATCAGATGCAGACTTATTATCATATTTGGTCTGCTATAACGTCAAACGAAGTAAGGCAAGGTGTTGACTATAAATCATTTGCCTGTGCGCACAAATCACGAATTTCGGTGAAATGAAATAAAACCAAAAACGGTAAAAAAACTCATATTGCCGTTGAATGGACATCCCATTGGCCGCTCGGTTCTATGTATATTCGGTAGATGTAAAACAATTTTGTGGTGTGTGTGTGTCCCACAGGATAGAAAGCTCAAAAATTGGTGCAAATTCGTTGTTTTAGTTTTGGTCATCACGCTCTCTTTGTGTGTGTCTCCCTCTTTCTCACCCTCCTTCCCTCTCTCTCTCTCTCTCTCTCTCTCTCTCTCTCTCTCTCTCTCTGCCTCTCTATCTGTTTGGCTAACATCAAATTAACATGTGTTTTCAAATGGAAGAATGTCAAAATGCCTTAATCATCAGTTGCTCCACGTCTATTACAATCGAACATATGTTTATGCCAACGAAAATCAATATTGAGACCACATCGAAAAAACGACCCATTATTGATCGCACACTTTTAAATACATCGATTGCCAAAATTCATTCGAGTTGCATAAGTGCTTGTTTGTGGATGTTAATTGGCACAAAAGAAAATCTGGTAAAAATAATTTGTCGATATGTTGGCGCTTGGATGAATCATAATTATGGAATTTCTTCTTAATAACAACTTGGCGATAAAGTGAGGCAAGCAAAATAAGAAAAAAAACAAACAAACACACGCACACCAAATCCAATGATACTTTGGAAATATATGCAGTAGCTGGTTCTGATGCGGGCAGCTAAATGTAAACAAAGCAAAAAAGCGATTTGTAGAATAGATCGTTTTTTTCTCTAAATAAATTATTCATCAGAAAACTTCTCAGCTTTTTTTAAATCATATGATAAAAGTAAATCAATGGAAGAAGTCGATGGTCGTTAATTTTATGGAGCATCTTATGGTTCAGAATAAAATATAAATATAATATAATATCGACATGAAATGTTTAAATAATTCATCATTTACGGTTGAGTACATTTCACTGAAATCACCGTTTGATCATCTATCTAGTTGTAATTGACAGTTATTACAAACGTATCCGATGACCATATTGGGAGCATTAGCATTTTGGAATATCCGACCCGATCCCGATATATAGACGGGTGCGCGGTAGTATTTTTTTGTGTTTTCTATTCTGTTCTACTATTGTGATGTGATGTGATGTGATGTGATGTTACGTATTTTTCACGTCCATTGCCGTTTGAACTTGACGTTGAACTGAACATTTCAATTCAGCTGCGTCATTCAAATGTGTGATTCGTCATCAAAAGTGTTTGCATTTTTGATTATAGGTTGTGTGTGTGTGTGAGGCTAACCTATCTGCTAGCTAGCCCTTTTCTCTCTTCTTTCTTCATTCGATCTCTCTCTTTCCGTCTCGCAGTGACGCAATATGCAAATGACATCTCATTTGCAACAAAGTAATTGAATTTTTATGCTGTGCTATCATATTTATTAATTTGCATAATTACGAAAACAAATGCATTATTAACAGCTAATAAACGAGTAGAAGTACATGAGTTGTGTGTATGCATTTTCATGTGTAAAGAATCCGAAAGAATGCTCGCGCTCTCATTCGCTTCACCATCGAATGGGATGGTGTCGAGCAGAGCGAGTGAAATCAGATCAATGGGTTTTCAAATGCAAGTGAGAAACGTTAATTTCATGCGGAACCAATATTTACTACTATGATGAAAGAATCACTTCGATCCGAACCGTTTCTTTCCGAGAAAATTCAAATGGCCGATCGAATGTGCCAGCCCATATGTGGTTTTTGATTTAACAAAAAGAACTCACAAACAAAAACTCTCCGCACACTGATTCTGTACTATACCATAAATGATAAGATATAACTTAATTAATTACATAATTCAACTTGCTGAAAAGAGCGTTAAGTGAACTATGGATTAATTGGCCCAAAGAATGCAATATCATTGATGTATCTGTGAATGGAAATAGAATTTCACGCTTCTTTATTTTATTTGGCCATTAGTTCCGCAAAAGAAAAATCGATGGAATAAATCTCTGAACAATTTGCGCTATTAGAAGCGTTTTACTCTCAAATGGACGAATAACAATCAACACAGTCATAATTCCACATTTATGGCCATAGATTCCGTTGGAATCGGTTTAGTAAATATCATTCCAAGCATTTTATTGCCGCACTACGACGCGCATCAAATACACCAAAAACCATAATAACGACAATATATTCGATAAGAATGAACTCTATAGTCGAAAATTACAGTTCACTTTTATGATGTATATTGCTGAAGTAGATTTAACCGGAAAAATTGTTTTGGAAATTGAGTTTTATCTGGTTATATACATCAAAACCGACCGGCAATAACACTTGACTTCCCAGAATTAAGACTTCATTCCAAATGTTCGGTTGGAGTTAATTTGAAATTGAATTCAATTATAAACAAAGATTCTGACACCCATCGATATTTTACGACTTAATTTCCAAAAGTGCGGAATTTTTTTCGGTCTCTACTTTTCTCTCCGAAAACAAATTTTACAATAGATAAAATTAAGTTTTTCGACCCATCATTAAATTTTGAAGAATGTTTTAATGATTTTACAGGTAGATGGAATTGATTTTTTTTCTGACTCCCCTGACATTTTTGGTGTCAGAATCTATGATTATGAAGTGTTTATCCAACCTAATCAACGTAAGGTAATTTGGTAAGACCAATATAGGCCTTACAGCTAATTTGCGTGACAAACTTGTTATCGCCCCATCAATCTTCAGTCTTTTTTATCCACATTTGAATAAAAAATCTTTAATTACGCATTTAACGTAACGTCATAAATATTCCAAAGCGATAAATTTCGATTTGATTTACGTGATGCGTCGACGATCTTATGAACTAATTAGTTCAGAATCTGATGAATAAAAGATAACAAATTAAATTAACAACAATCAAAATCCAATGAATTACAGCAAACATTCTTTGCTGGCGCTTTTAGGCTATTGATAACAAATTAGTCTTGGATGGCAAAAATCTTCTTTTTTCGTTATTGATAAGGTGGAATATGATACGAAATTTGCGAAGTCAAAACCGTTTTTTTTTTGTGGCTTAAAACTGATGAAAGAAATGTTCGCTTGAAAAACATTTTTCTCCTCTATGTATTCAAAATAAGAACACTCACCGCGGGGGACTATTATCTACCATTATGGGCTCTTCTTTCAGAAGCTAAATATATACACACATTTATTTTCATCTTTTTTATTCAGAAATAAACGGCTGAAATTTTTCGCTTCATTTTCACACATAAAATTCCCATCAATTTTCGCTCATTGAAATGAAACAAATGGATTTTGCTGAATTTGAGTTAATTTCGGACAAAAAATGTCAATTTAAACAATCTGAATCTTCGTAAGCCATGAATTTGATATATTATAACTTTTGATGGCAGTTCATTTTGGATCACTTCAATTTGACTGAGTAAATCGTTGATTTCTTGGGCTTGTGTGAATAAATTCGTTAGTTTTCAATTTGATTCGTTTCAGTTCTTCATTACCTTTATTCGTTGAAATTGCGTGATTCATTTCGTTATCGTAGGTAACACTCTTTTGAGCCAAAACGATCCGCTTCGATATGAACTGAATATCAACGATATCCAAGTTAATTCGGTGTTTTGCCAATTTGATTTTATGCATTTTCGTATAAATCTCATTGGTCACATTTGCTGTACTATGAATCACACTGTCCAGAACGTCGTTAGGCATTTCGAGCGCGAGCAAACCCAATCTTTCTTTGCGATCGGCCAGTTCGGTGACGGACATCTTAAATTTGTTGTTATGCTGAATCAACAGATTTTTTACCGAAAAGTCGTTAACAACATTGTCCCACCTCTTGGTTTCGTTTCTTTCGAACACATCGACGTAGTTGATAGCCTGTGAGTCCAATACTGAAATTTGAATAATGTCGAGAGTTTGAGGCAATGAAAATGCTGCATCAGTCAAACTCATCTCGTCGGCAAGCGTTGCAAGTTGTTCTAATTCATCATCCATTTCATTATTCATCCACAAAATTTTGAACAACTTTTCGAGCCAGTCAAATTGCGCTGTACCACGTTCTTTCTTTGTTTTTCTTCGATTATTATTATGGATAATAATTAAATTAGATTTTAAATGTCTATTTCTGGCAAATGAAAATTCTTCATCATGAAGTATAAATGGAAATAAAAGTAGAAAATATTGAAATGACAAAGGATTTAATTAAAATTTAGAAAAAAATCAGCATGAATGAAACACAGTTCTCTTGTCTTCTATTGACATTCTTGAAAATGACCAAAACAATGATAAAAAAATACAAAGCGAAAAAAAGTTGTTTGGTTAAAAATGAAAACAAATAAGAAAAATGTTTAACATGGAAATTCATTTGGAATGAAAACGATTTGAAGCCAATTCAACTTACAAGAAAGTTCAAGAGAAAGAATGCAAAAGCCACACATTTGAAAAACTCCATTCTTTGTCTATGCTAACCAACCTCTCTGATCGTCTGTACAAATAGATAGGAAACGTCAAACAATAACAATAAAGCGGAGAAATAGAGAAGCATGAACATAGTTTGCTGTAACAAGTATGCGTCTGTTTTAGTTCAAACGTTGAAAATATGACACATTGCACTTAGTCCCCAGGTGCCACTGCATTGTTTACTATTTTCATGATCAGAAAGGCTGATGCTAACGGAAAACAAAAGTTGACTCGTGACCAAAATCGAAGCGCAATCTCTTTTCAATGTACACAAGGTTTAAGTGGCAAAAGATTAGAATGTAATCATTGAATACATTGAGCCCTCCAAAATAAACGAAAAACAGAATCAAATTATCTTATTCACTGAATGTTATTCACGGCTATTCATTACTCATAATCTAAATCACACAGCAGAACTCATCTAAAGTCGATACATAGGAATCTTTATTTTGTATTAATTTTTGATAACTTATCAAAAAATCAATCGAAATAGGGCCGATTAAATGTGTGCCAGAAAAAATCACGTAAATAAGTTGCTCGGAAAATTTAAATTGACTCAGATTTAGTGAAGTTGTAGTATAGGTCAAAATCTCTCGTTCATTCAAAAGAAAAGTCTCATTTCAAATGGTTGATTGACATGAGCTTGATGTTTTTATCGCATAAAATGTATGCGGCAGGTGCCCATCATCGACGTAATAGAGAATTTGGTCGATCCCTTTTACTTTTTTCAAAATCAAACCCGTTTGAATGCTTGAGTTGTCGCCCAACAATGTTATCATTTTCAGGGCATTTCCATTTTCCGCATCAAAGTTACGACTTCGATTTGATTCGAATATAGTTCCATGTAAAATAGCTACAAATTTATTGAAAATTCGACCAGTTCTACCTTTCTGATCAATGATCATTAAAATAGTAAACAATACAGCGCCGATCATGATGACTAAGTGCAATGTGTCATACCTTCAATGTTCGAACTAACACAGACGCATACTTGTTATAACAATCTATTTGCATGATTCTCTATTTCTCCAACCAGTCCCCAGGTGCCGCTTTATTTTTTCTTGTTTAACGTTTCATATCTGTTTATACAGACGATCAGAGAGGCTGGACCAGTTAATTCTTTAACTTTCATTGCTTTGACACGGGTTTCATTCGGGCTTTGCTGAGCACGTCTTTACGATCGGTGATCACGTTCAACAGCTTCTTGTATTCATCATTGTACAATGTGAAATTTGTATTTTACCACTTAATTGGTGAACACTTTGTCACATCTGTACCGCACCATTCGTTTGAACATGGGCGCAAGTAATGGAGAGAAGTCGATGTGAATGTAGACAATTTCACGGCGTCCATTATCTTGGACAATAAAAGCGCCGCATCGGCAACACTTATTTCCTCAACGGGCGGTAACGCATTCACCAAAACATCTTGAATTTCAATGTTCAAGCGGAAAATATGTAAAATTCACTCGACCCAGTCAATTTGAACCGTTTTGTCTGCATTGTCGAATGAATCACGTTTCAATTTAAGCATTTGCACATAGTAGGTTTGCTTGAATTTCACATCAGCTGTTTGTGGCGCCCGGCTCAAATTTATTGTAACAGTAGCTGTGGACAATCTGAAAAGAATTGAGTTCTTGACGGTTAAAATTGAGTGAGAAATATGTTTCACATTTCATTCTTTCGACAAGATTTATTCGAAACAAAGAAACAACATTCATTTTTCAAACAAAACTCTTCAGTTTTTTAATTAAAATTTGTGATTTTTATCGGCTTTTTGTGGTCATTTCTATTTATTTTTTCCTTGTCTATTTTCATTTTAATTTCAATTTTTTGACATTTTCAGACAGAAACGAAATTTCAAATGGAAGAAACCTGAAAATAATGCTTCGTTGGGACCAAATCATCATGAACAAATAGATAAGTTATCATCAGATGAGCTGATTTGAAACTTTCACATTAGTGGTGACGAACGAAAATGTTATTATCTTCCATTCACCTGTTTCGAAGTGCAAGTACAAATCTTGATCGAAAAATTCTCATTCTTCCTTTTGCTTCGCTTTAGTTTTATTTTATTGGATCGTTTGAGGTTCGAAATAATATATGTGGTTGGGTGGCAATCAAATCGTGCATTACTCCCAGATAAATTACGGAGTCTTGTTCAACTGTCAGATTATGCCGATAATTTGAAGATCTTTTTTGAATCAAGCGCCGATACAGGTGTAAAATCTGGTTTTTGCACACCATAAAAAACAGAAGTCATTTAAGAAAATGAAAAAAAAAACTTGTCGCTATTTATTGATTTCAAACGCGTTTGAAATGATCAAGAACAATCAAATAAAGTTAAAAAAAAAGAAATTAAAAGAAATTTCGAAAACCATCAACTTTACATTAACTCTCAAAATTGTTCTACGAGAGGAGAAATATAGCAAAATAGCGGGAAAAAGTTATTTAAGAGAAGTTCCCACTCGATGAAAAAAACATACAATTTTGTTGTTTGTATTAAAATATACGAGTATTCCGTTCCATTCTGTTTATCGTGAGGTCTTTTTTGTGTACATAGTGCACGGCCAAAGCCCGCCGCAACCGTTTATCAGTAATCTAAAAGCCGAAAGAATACGTAAAAATATAAAAAGAATACGTCTCAGTGGATGATCTTGGTTTAATCTTCTTCTGTTTTGCCTTTTCTTCGCCGACGACTAATTAACATGAACTGTTTCACGATATGTTTCACCACGTCGTGGAGTTGGATGTGTCAAAGTGTAATCAACAAACTGACGAACTTTTGCTGAACTGGATCATCACATCGATCAACATTTTATTTGCTTTAATTTATCATTACCATTTCAACGCAATAATTAAAGTCAAGAGAAAGTCAGCTGTGAATTTGCACATCCATCATGATATTTGAGTTTCACCACCACATTTTTGGATGAAAAATCATTTATTTTTGCGAGAGAAAAAACAAATGATCGCCATTCATTTTTGCAACAGTACAAAACCATTTCGCCAAAAATAAATCCGTAATTAAAACGCTTCATTTCTTTTGTTGCCTTTGATAAAACGTTATGGTTATTTTACCTTTTCAGACGGTTCGTCATCGTAACGCAGACATTTATCAGTTATCACGCCAAAAGATAGCATCAACACGCCATAGCTCGATAACGGTTCTGCTCGGTAATACCCGGTTTTGCTAAGGTCATTCGAATGGTTCGTTTTTTGTAGCAGAAGTAGGAAAATTCGCAATTGAACCGCATGCGGTTTTCATGCAAAAAATGAATTCAATCATCAGTTTCTTAGATTGGAAACGAATTTTGGGAAAGAAAACAATTTGATGACAACACCAAGTGATTTTTGCGCGGTGAATTATTGATTCCACTTTCGTCATGATTGAGACTGACAACAGATCAATTTCATTGCTCAACATTTGAACTTGACACTGGAGTAACATGCAACATGTTGCGTTACATGTCTTCGTTGGTGAGGTCGGTTGGAAGTCATGTTTGAAAGTGAAATGCTCAGTTCAGTGGAGGTGCCTAAGAAAAGACAATCTTTACACATAAAACTGAATGTTGTCTCTATATCTGTGTTTCGCTAAGCAAGGTAAGACTGCCAATATGTAATTTAAAAACAGCTTACTGAACAATTGCACTTCCTTTGTCGGCCTACATCGATCAACAGTTGATAAATAATGAATATCAAGTCATATAGTATAAGTAATAAGAAGTGTTTTCTGCCATTTTTAAGTTTTATCAAATCATTTCTAGTGGGTGAAATGAGAGTAGTTGACAACGATTACTGGTTGGATTTTTGATTATCCATTTATTGAAGCCAATTGTTCAACAAATAATTACAACGGAATAAAATTTGAGAAAATGTTCGCGAAAAATCCACAGATTTTGGAATAAACACTCTAATGAAAATATTGCCATGTTACATCAGCCTATGTTTAGAACGTGTTTCAATTACAATATTAATTACAAGCAGAGATTACTATGAGATATTTTTATTCATATGGGATAGAAATATCGCATAAAAATATCAGATATTTTTCATGCGTTGCGTTGTTGTAACGCATCTGCAGTACAAAATTCATATTCCTTTCTGCATTCCAAGTCAATTTTGCTGAATTCGGCTCGGGTCAGTCTCAAATTCGACTTGGAATATGAATTTTGTACTGCAGATGCGTTACAACAACGCAACGCATGAAAAATATCTGATATTTTTATGCGATATTTCTATCCCATATGAATAAAAATATCTCATAGTAATCTCTGATTACAAGCAAATTAATGATAAGATATTACTGAAATGCTGGATCATCTGGAGCTTTGATTCATGTGTGTCTTTAATCAATATTGTGTAAATTCAAATGGGTCGAAACAATCTCCATCAACGTCCCTTATTTCATTCTTATTCGGGCATGGACGTTGCATTTTATAGCTTATATCACCAACGGCAGAAATACGAATGCCAGTAGCGCCAATGAGATGACCCATCTCAACACCATTAGAGCCATATTGAATCTGTGGCAATCGTCCTTCTCCATGTGTCAGCAACAACAGGCAACACAAAACCATAAAAATCAATTTGTTTCCCATTTCCAAACGTATTCTAATAAATAAATCAATATTAACAAATGATCGCATCATTAAAATCTATGCAATTTGAAGTAATATTTTTGAGTGACCTTACTCAGTACTCACTTTTCAAATGATTTGCTTGAAGTAAAATTAATTTGATTTTATTCAACAGTTATGAGTTGTTATTCGATGTGGTGCGTTCACTTCAAATACCCAAAAAGATCTGTGTAAAAATTTTCCCTCTGAGACATTGATTATATTGCGTTTAAAACCACCGTCTGTTATTCGCATTTACACTTAATAAATTCATATACCATTAAGAATGTTTTAGTCCTTATCAAAATCAATACGATTTCAAAGAAAAAGTAAACACAAATATTTTCGACAAATCTTATCGCTTTGAATGAACTCATATGCCAATTGTACATAGAAAACGATTCTCTGTGTGTTGAAGTGTGCGGCTTCATTTGGTGTATAATATTGTGATTTGCATCTTCAGGAAAAGGTCAGAGTAAATATGACCAGATAGAATAAAAAATAGCACTGTGTCCGGTTGTTTACGAATTCTGTGTGCAGATGATATGATTGGTCATCCATATTTTCGGGTTTTCCAGGAATTACTGATTAAATTACTGATTTATAATAAAATATTTCTTCACTTAGGGGATTTAAAAACACAACCGATTCTTCATTCAATGAAGCACTTTTTATTTCTAATAATATTGCAATGAATGTCACTTTTCGTATTGAAATATTATTATTGAACTTCTGTCTATGCATTCGCCATAAACGTTTCGAATTTCATTTTTATTTTGACATCCTAAATCAAAATCAACATCCGTAAATGTTCTATCTACTCCATCGATGCAATTGTTGTCACTCGGGCAGGGTATCTGAGTAGTGGAACTGTTGTCAACACGTTTCTCTGCTTCTTTTTCTATTTTCGTTTCACCGAGTGGAAAGGCCATTGTCAACACCAACAGGTAAAATGATGATAACAAAATCAATTTCACTATCATTTTTGAAAATTATATTCAAATCGACAAGTTGATTTTGATTCCAAATCTGAGCTCAAACAATTGAAAAATAAAAATGAAATGTCGACTGTTTCTCCACGATAATATAACTGACTGATTTCCAAAAATCCTTTAATCCGTTTTTCGATGACAATAATCAATCACTTTTGACTTGATACATCCGTTCACTGCAAACACCAAAATCGAATGAGCGACTGCTTCAAAATTCGAAGCATCTCTGCTTCAAAACTCGAAATATTGGAATTTCTAATGACGAATAAATGAACTAAGAGCTCAGCTGTCAGCTGATAAATTGATTTATAATGAGATGACATGAGCGATAATTAGAAATGAATATTGCCCGTCTCAGTAAATTCGTTTTCCACACTAGGAAGGCAATCAAGTTGCTTGATTTAATGTCAAATTACCCAGTGTTTGAAAGCAATTTAGAAGCCAATACTTATAGAAGATTGTGTGTAAAGCAAGTTCATTTGTATTTTTAATAATGTATGACATCAGCAAAAATTAAAAGCATTCAATGAATCCGCTGTATCCAGAGCCGAGGTGTTTATATAAAATAATACGGGAGGTGATTGTGTTCAAGAATTGGGAAAAATGCAAAAATTCGTTAAATATTTCGCTTGATATGACTGAATCATAATTAAAATATCGAATACAAAGAGGTCGAGTCCACAGTTACTGATAATTCATATCAAGTGAACATGATGTGAATACACTGGACGAATGAAATAACGCCTGACTATGAGAGAATAAAAGCGAAATTTTATACAACATTTTTTGTTGAAAATGTCCGTTCCTTGTTCATAGAAACAAGTTTTGTTTCTGGAACCCTTCTCTGATGATGATCATCCGGGCGTGAGGTTCTCAGTGACTTCAGATAAACAGAAAATGTACTCTTGACGATGTGTTACTCCAGGCAAAAGTATTGTTATCCGCTTAGGAGCAAAAGGAAATCTTTTGAACCTACTAACCTTGAACATAGAAAGGCTCAGTGACCATAAAAACAAAGTACAAGTGTCCTGAAGTAGATTACATGCAACTTGATAAGTATAGCCGAAAGAATTTGTTTTTTATGAATTATTTTCTATTCAATCATTAATTGTAATACGGAGAAAAAAACAAGTCATTTACAATGTTTTGTTTATTCTTTATTAAAAGCAATTTCTATAAATGATTTTCAGCAAGACCCAAATGGAAGAATGTCTTTGTTTTGCATTTATGCAAAAACTAAAAATATAGGTTTACATTCTCCCGTATCCTCATCTCTTTCTTCCCCATCTGGACATGGAAAAAAGAAAGTTGTACCAGGATTTAACGATGTATTTTTTGGTGGAACCGTTCCACTTTGCTGTTCGGGTTGCACTTCTGATGACTCTTCAGATCGATGCTCATTTACTAGCAGTAGTAGGCAACACAAGCTTAAAAACATCAAATTCGCTTTCATTTCTGAAAATAAAGCAGCCATTCAACATTGTATTTGCGAACGATCAGAATTTGAATTAGCATCGAGAACTAACAAAGAGTATGAATTATGGAAATAATCTTTTTTAAATTACTTTTGAGTAATCCACTCATTTTTCAAATCTTTTCACTTGTGTAAATAAAGCGAATTCAACTATGTTTTGGTAGCGATCAAGCTCTGTTACTAAAAAATCATAAGTCCACTCGAAACTTTAAAACACGACTGATGTATAACGCAAAGTTGGGCGTATTCTAGGGCAAAATGAATAACAAACATGTAAAGAATACACACGATATCAATCTACATGTACATGAACACTGTGAAGTGTGCATTGTGCACAGTGCGATAATTTATAGCAAAATATCAATTTATACAACGCAATTTTTGACGTTACTGATTAATATCGGCCCGGTGTATTTTATTCAAATGAGAATGTGTCTCATTATTATACATGTATGCGTATGAAAAGAAATGTGTAACTCATGAATCAAATATTGTACGAATTTTGGTCATTCTAGAGTTATGCTCAACAAAATCCGTCGCACAGAAAGCAGTTGTGCAGCCGTGCTGTTTGCACATCGGACTTTTTCGCATACACATCGTTCGTTCATCGTGTTTCCTATGTGCCGAACGCTCTCTAGTAATTCATTCCATCACTGTAGCCATGCTTCGTACGGAACTACGCGTACACGCGTACACGCATACACGCGTTTGTCTGTGTGCTGATTTCGTTTGTATGAAACACGATGAACGACGATGTGTATGCGAAAAAGTCCGATGTGCAAACAGCACGGCTGCACAACTACTTTCTGTGCGACGGACTTTGTTGAGTGACAAATGATTTTCTGCGATTTAATGGAGAGAAATGCCAAAAGGGTTCATAAACATTGATGATCTGGTCAAACTCTGAATAAAATAATGAAATTGTTTTAAGACTAGTTAGGTGCTTGAAAACATTCTCTATAGAGAGAATGTACTTTTCCGATGCAATGGACACTTGCTAGATGGACGATCTTCTAGTGCAATCTAGAAAGTGCCAATTTCATGCAGCCAACCAAACGTTGGCGTGCGGTGAACGCATATAGAACGCTCCGCTGACATTCCGTTTTCGTGACGAGCGATCCATCCAAATTTATGATAGAATCCATGAATTTGTTTGGATAACACGTCACAAAAACGGAATGTCTGTGCCGGTATTCTGGAACACAATCCGCAAAAATAAATGAAAATCTACACATTTCTGTCCAAGTAAACAGTGCCCCGAAACCGATAACATACAAATGAGGGACCCATTTGTCATCGTGAGTCAGATAAGACCCGCATAAACCCTGTGTATACTAACACATGTGTGGGGAATACATAGAAATACGCTCACAATTCGCTGCGAGTTATACCACAAAAAGTGTTTGCCAAATCTACGCGTCAGCTGCGAGCAACTCACATGTCAAATTATACTTGTATTATTTATGTTTTCATTCAATTTTCATCAGTTTGTTTTAGTGATTCGCCCAGCATGCAAATGTGATGACTACAACTAAAGGAATTCGTTTTCTTTGTATTATCTCCAAAAAAAGATGATTGATTCATGGAAGAGAAAAAACAATTCATTTTTTAGTTATTCTTTATTAAAAGCAATTTCTACAATTGATTTTCAGCAAGACCCGAATGGAAAAATGTTTTTGTTTTGCATTTATTCAAAACTAAAAGTGTAGGTACGTTCACATTCTCCCGTATCCTCATCTCTTTCTTCCCCATCTGGACATGGAAACAAGAAGGTTGTACCAGGATTTAGCGATGCATTATGTGGAATCATTCCAGATGGTTGCTCTCCAGATTGCTGGCTATCCGCTGGCAGCAACAGGCAACATAAGGCCAAAAATACCAAAATCACTTTCATTCCTGAAAATATAGCAGTTAAATCGCTTTTT
>NW_022595247.1:145990-158102 GCF_009176505.1 Sitodiplosis mosellana | reverse complement strand
CCAAAATCACTTTCATTCCTGAAAATATAGCAGTTAAATCGCTTTTTGTATATATTGCATTTGTTCGTTGGAAATATTGCGAACGATCGGAATTTGCATTAAATAAATTATCGAAATTAAAACAATTAAGATTTATGAATCTTAATGAAATTCAAAAACGGACGCACTACTCACTTTTCGAATATGTTTATTTGTGTAAATAAACTGAACTCAACTCAAGCGATCAAGCTCTGTTACTCCAACGCACGTTCGCTCAAAACTTTGAAACATAACTGATTTGTAGTATAAATTTGGGTTTTCTCTAGGACAAAAATGTATGAAATACACACGCTATCAATCTACATTTACACGAACACTGTGAAGTGTCCATTGTGCACAGTACAGGGTGCACACTGCACAGTGAGACAATTTATAGAAAAATATCAAATAATACAAACGCAATTTTTAACGTAACTGATTAAATTCGAAAATGTATCTCATTATCGAAAGGGAAATCACTTAAAAGTACAGTAAAACCTGTCAATGACGGAACCTGGGAATAGTGGAAATCGTGTCAACAGTGGAAAAAAAATTTAACCGTTGAGCTCTCCCAAACAAATGGACCTGTTAATAACGGAAAACCGAAACTCCGAATAGTGGAAAAAAATTTCTTGACGAAATATTTTCTCGTCTTTTATTCATCTCTTTTTCATATAAAACTAATTTTTTCCTTTATTAAAACCACTGATCATAAAAATTGTGCAGTACAATTTACATTACATTCATTTTAGTATTATTTTTCATTTTTGTCTGCCAAAATCATTGCTTATTTATTCAAAAAAACAAATTATTGACGCTCCCAGTAAAAACATATTCACTTGATCAGTGCATTTACATTAAGTTTGGTAATCATTGTTTCGTTTCATGAAATGCAGAATTCATCGCTGCCAAATTGATAGTGTAAAAAATGAGTATCATTTACTTTCCCATTTTGAATCATTGTTTAGACTGCTTGATTATTTTAAAAAGTGATGTTTGTCATTCACTCAGTGAATTTCACTGTTTTTTCACTTTCGTTTTTCCTTCATTCATTTAGTAAAAAAATACTTTTATTTCATTATTTCCTTTTCACGTTCATTATATCACTTGATTTGATAATTTGATACCCATAAAAATGTATGTTTTGTTTTTTTTACCCTCAATAATGGAAAATCTTGTTTGAATCGACTCAAAAACCCCTGAATAACGGATCCTGTGAATACTAAAATTCTTGTCAATAGTGGAAAAAAAAAATTCCCCACGGGATTCCGTTATTGACAGGTTTTACTGTAATTGAAATGTCACAAGTAATTATGATAATAGAGAAGTAATTTTTCCCGAAAAAAGTAATTGAGGTAGATGTCATTGAGACATCTTGGACATAGTTTGGTTATGTCTGTTCGCCATAAACCACATACTCGAAGTATTCTTGGATAAATAAATAATGATCTAAAATGAAAATGGAAAAATATAGTTTGTTGGGGGCTCGATTGCGTTTTTTTTCCAAATGCGGCATGACTCAAAAGAAATTTGTATAGAATTTATTTTATACCTTCGAAATATTCAACTAAAACTTACTTCAAGCTCAATTTCAAAACCAATATTTGACAACGAAATGAAGTGGTAAAAAGCTTATTGTGATGTTTCCTGGAGTTATGACAGAGTACAATCGATGACCTTTAGATTTACGTGCAGTGCACTAAACTATCTTTTAAGCATATTAATAAAAACAATACACCATGCTTATACGTACAAACAAACTCAACAGAATCTGTTGTTAACACACTAAAGATGTTTGTTGTTTAACTTAAAATGAAACGCAACATGTATCTCGTCGTGTTCATATTTTAGTACAGTAAACGAAGATACAAGAGAACCAACCATTCAATGGAGGTGCCTCCGAAAAATGACAACTTTTGAATTTTATTACAAGAACGGGAAACACACTGCAATGACTCAAAAAGATTCCAAAATGTGGTCAACAGAATGATTGTGGAAAGCACAGATACGACTTTTCGAAATCACTTAAAGTAATTGAAAATGCAAAAAGGGTTTTGAAAAAAAAGGGTCAAACAAAAGTCAGTCTCAAAGTTTGTATTACAACGTATGACTCTTGTTTCACTAAAATGGGAAATATTCAAAGAGCATCAATTTAAGTACGCGGAATTCCCACTAATTCATTTCTATTCTGGCTTATTCTAAAAAGGAAATCCAATTTTATAATGAAACAGTGAACAACTAAATTGAGTAAAAAAAAATGAAGTGAATTTACATTGTATGCAACGGTGCGCATCTTTTTTTCAAATCTCACGATTTCTATTCATTTTCCATGTTCATGCAAAGTAGGATTTTCATATGTAAGAGTCCCTTCCAAATTTTCTTGATTAAAGTTTATCATAACATCGTTGTCGATAGTGTTGAAAGAAAATGCTTGCACTGAATAGCGACACTTAGATCATGTGTAGTGACACACAGTTTTTGTTTTAATCCAAACGACAATTTACGTGTTTAATAGAATTTTGGTAAAGTCTTTGCCGTGTATCGCATCGGCAACGGCGAAACATAGATTTATAATACGTATTATAAGATAAGCGTGAGCATTTTACACTTTGACACGATATCGTAATGCGATAGCACTGGATGTCTTGCTCTGTATTATCCCTAGATCAGATTACATAGAACGTTGGAGGCCAACGCAATGCCGCATCTGAATTGAAACCACAAGACGGTAATTTATTTTCGTAGCATTTTTTTGTCTTCATATTTGTACCCCTTGTATAATCTTCGGCAGTGGATTTCTTTTAAACGTGTGACGTGTTTTTTTTTCTCCATTCAAGTGTCGGTATAGCTTTTGTTGTTCGCCGTGCTTACAATGTGGTTTGTTTTTCTTGGTGACTTCATCCCCCGAATCGTTCACACATGACATACACACGACAGAGATAGAGAGAGAGTGGTGTATGCATGTGGAAAAAAAGTGCTGCGACCATTTACTTGCAAAGAAAAAGTCGGTGCGATGCTCTTCGAGCTGGCAAAGACTAAAAAATGTGAACTTCGGTTTTTTCCTTCGCTCTTGGTGAACGCAATGAACGTCAACCATGACACATAATTCCCAATATTCGTCAATCCTCTTTTGCTGAATCCCAAAAGATACCAAATGTGCACCGCAAAAATCATCCGCACACATAAAATGGTATGCAGCTCTCCGCCACTGTCGAGGCCAAGTGTACAATGGGACCAACATCGAAGGCAAACTAAGTGACACAAGAGAAAGATGTAGGAAAAAAAAACCAAGCCACACGAAGCATTTAATGGCAATGGTTTGAGAATGAATATAGTATGGTGGTGGTGTTCAGTGTACATTCTCCACATATCGCAAATACTCTCAATAATCAAAATAAATGAGTAG
This sequence comes from Sitodiplosis mosellana, assembly GCF_009176505.1. Taxonomy (NCBI): domain Eukaryota; kingdom Metazoa; phylum Arthropoda; class Insecta; order Diptera; family Cecidomyiidae; genus Sitodiplosis; species Sitodiplosis mosellana. The sequence continues at coordinate 154,678 of NW_022595247.1, read as the reverse complement.
AAAAACAAATTTTCATCCTCACACAATGTCGCTTTTCGCTCGCTCATTCTCCATCCTCCGTTCGATACTATACAGAGAAACAACTATAGTTGTTGTTTTTTTCTTCGGTGTGTCGTTGCTTGTTATGAGATGCTGCTTTTTACGTTCATGAGCTGCTGCTTCTGTTGCTTTTTTTATGTATTCTCTCGACATCTTGATTTCAATGCATTCTTGTTAAGGACTCATGATGAGTAGTGCTTTTGTATTATTCAAGTAAATAAAAAGCACAAAATAAAAATATCGCTCACACCCGGCAGCAATAAGAAATGCCGAAAATGAATGAAAAAGATGTGTAAAAACCGTAAAGAAAAAGACGACGAACACGAGCACAGTGTGTACAGAAGAAAGAGAAAAAACGTGGAATAAGAGACGTGGCGATGACGGTGGTGCGAACGAAGCGGAAACGAAAACACCGAAAAGATAACAACACTATGTGGTTCTTTTCCCTCTTCCTCTCTCGGACGAACAACGCGATAGTACACACTCATTGGAATAAGCGGAAAAAGCATTTTCTCATTGTTTGTCATTTTTGATATCTAAAAGTTTTCTACAGTGCAACTTTATCAAAATGTTGAAACCGAAGTGAGAGAGCAAGGGAGAGAGAGAGAGAGAGAGGGAAAAAAAGCAACGCCGCGCACAATGGATTCTCAATGACAATGTCACACAATGTCTTAGCTCATCGCTCTTTTCCATTTGTCTTGACACCCGTGTGCGTCACAAGCACAATGCCAAACAATTATGGATTAACGTTAACTCTGTTCATAGCCCGAAGCATATTCAAGTGTATTTTCGTCCGGTTAAATATAACCGAAAATACGGCAATTATATTTACTAATGCCAAGTAAATTGTTTAAGTAGACGCGTTCAACACGTCGCCTCTCAGCAGCAGCCTCCCCTCATTTCAGAACTGTTGTGCACATCACGTCAAAATAAATCGGCTCATAAAGAAACAACAAATGATTTTAATTAATCTTTTGTATGGCGTTAAAAGTGTTGTGCGTATTGTTTTAACGGTGTTTGGACCCGAGGGAGTGGGAAAGAGATGACAAGAGATAGGGGGGGGGGGGTGAGAGACAGAGCGCAAGAATATTTGGTCGACTTGTGGCAGATACCGTCGGCGTCGCCTCTACAAATGATTACGTGTCGTGCGAAACAAAAGAAATATTAGTCATGATTTGTGTCTAATGACAAGAATTTGTATATATGGAGTCGGTAGTGGACACTCGTCATCATGAGTGTTCGCATTGATGGTACTCGATAGTTGGATCGGAGCAAGCCTACATGTTGACAAGCCTAGTACAATCCAGTCGATATTCATTGTGTGCAATTTTCGCTCACATACAAACACACTTTGCATCCGAGCCGGCTGCTCTCTCCGTTTATGCGAACATTTTATGAGAGGGACGATAGCAGAAAATGAAATTCGTCGGTTTTGCGGTTTTGTCTGCGAGACGTTGATTCGATCCTATCGAACTGATTCATTTGCAACTAGCATACAAATTAAACAGTCTTAGTTTAGGACGAATTGTAATACAAATCATTGTTTGTGGTCATTCAAATCCCTTCGCTGTTGAAATGCATACCTGGCAATAGACTGTGTGCCGTTAGTGCGTGGCAATGTGCAATGGCAACTATGTAATAATACAACAGTATCAAATAATGTTGGTTAAGTATCAAATTTATGGGAGAAAATTGACCAAACTACACAGATATTCCATTCAAATTACTTCAATTGCATACCATTGAGCTGTGTTTGGTCCATGCAGAGAGAGCAACATTTCTCAACACTAAAATATCCAATTAAACCAATTTATCGCATTTTTTCTACTCGGCTTGTTCATAAACACGTCGTTTGATGCAGACAAGCGTTAATACACACCTTTCATTTCCGTTTTGAGTTGAGTTCGGAAATTCGTTCGTTTGGAATTCGATGCTTTAGCCATTGAATCGAGTCAATATTGTCATAAATCTCATCATCTCGATTGTCTTAATATCACCTTGGCAAAATCCATTATTTGGTTTGTACAAGACTTGGTTTTTCTCATCGATTCATACACATATACGCCGGTACACAACATCGACGAGGGAAATCGAACCATTGATCACTTTCGATTTAACTCAAACTGTGTATGATGAAAGGCGTTGCCGACAACCGATTTGGGCTACCACTTGGAATGAGTAATTGCAATAACAAAATCGTATTAATCGCTATGTATGGAGCGCCACTTCGAAGTTTGCGCGTGAACCGAGCCCATACGTTTTATTGTTGCGAGCAATAATCATAAAACAACAACGTAATTCAAATAAAAGCACTTTTAGACAAACCGATTACTTTCCGTATTCACTCTGCCTCCTTCCCACACTCACTCGTTCTTACTCTCATCCTTGTGCGGTTGGTCTGCGTTTTATGTGCTTTTAGCTTGATTTTGTGCGGTGGAACTAAGTTATTTTCGCATTAAAACCCAAAATGATTTCATTGCTTCTCCCGCTAAATATTTCCCACCCAAGTCAGCCCATTCGGACACATTATGCCGTTGTTCCACTCACCACGTAGATGATTGTTGTGGTGGGAAAATATCCGAGTGTCAATTTTTTCACCTAAGTTAATTATGTGTGAAAATAAAATGATTTTATCATTGTGGCGAGCATTCTTCCGCACACTATTTTTCATTTGTGCTTTTACAATGCGGTCGCGTTGACGACATTTCTGCTTGCTTTTCTTTCTTCCCTGTTCCATTCGTTTTTCCTCATTGTTTTTTCACCGAGCATTCGATTGATATATGATTTTACGGACGTCAACGCTTCCGGACTCTTTGCATAAGCATCGACTTTGTGTCACGTTGTTCAACTTCCTTGTAGCAATTACAATATTACGGGCGACCAAAGAGAAAAAAAACGGCGAAATCATGCATAACTGCCATAGGAAAATTGATTGTGGCTGGAATGGCAGACTTTTAATGTTGTACATTTTTACTGCATTTGCGCGTTTAAATGTCTTTGCGGATTGTAAAGTTTTGGTCTTTGTTCAAATAACAGAAAAGCCTTCGAGAGGAATGAAAGAAGAGAAAAAAAACAACCACCACTGACACTGCGGCGGCTGCTGTGGCTTTTTCCCAGTATTTCAATAATTTACTTGGCTGTACATTGTATGTTGTCTTCGTGGATTTATTTCTGTTTTCATTTTCTTTTGTCGCGTTTTTACTTTGAAAAATTATAAGAGTTTACATAAACAAAGAGAGTTTACATTGTCTTGAATTCGGTTTTTTTTTGTGATTGGCCATTCGCGATTCTCGTTGTTATATCCGACCGAAAAAAGTATAAAACAAACATTAATTGCCTATCTTTTTTATACCGCTCAACCTATTTTGCTTCCACAAAGCGAAAATTACGTCTTTGTGTGGATTCAGTTCATTGATTACTTCAGAATGCGAACGAAGAAAAAGAAGCTAAAAATGCACCTGAAATGGACGTAATTCTCGGTGAAAATGAGAAACAATTGTACCAAAATAATTTCTATAAATTATCTTCATTTCGCTGGAAATAATAACGTGCAATAAATTGGGCTCGCTTTTTGTGTTTGTATGCTGTGCCATTTTTTTCTTGTGGCAAATGGACGCCCGATTCGCAAACGGTCGTGTGGTGAAAATTGTTTTTGCACTTCATTCAAACACACACATACACACACACCGACCGGTGATGTGTCGGTGTTTATCTCATTTGTGTTCACATTATCGTTGGGCTATCATCATCATTTCGGTCGGTTGTTGCATAATGACACACTCATTTTTGCTAATGTTCAAATTAATTGGATTTAGCAACAGCAATAAATAAACTCATTTTCCACGGTCATAAGGAAAAATTGCGAACGTTGCTCATATTCCGATGGTGTCCAATCGCGTCGTTGCGTTGTGGTGTCCTTGCCACCGAAAATATTCTCAGTCATATGTAAGAAATGTTGACAAAGCATTTATATTTTGGTAAATCCGTTGTTAATCCCGTGCAAAGTTGCTGCTCTGGGATATCCGAGATAGACGTGGTGTCTTTTTTTTCTTCACTTCAGCTGATGGTAGTAGCAAGGTGATAAGGTAGCGCAGCTATCCGGTGGACGGGTGTCAGGATTCAACACGATGAATCCCAATGTTTTGATGTGATGTTTTCTATTTCGATTCACGAAAATCGTTGATATTATCCTTACATTTAACGCAAAATCGAACACCGACACACACACACACACACACACACACACACACACACACAGTCAATGTCAAATGGAAACTCCATTTATTTGTAATAGAAAAATTATTCAAATGACATTCACCGAAATACAACAGCAAGCGAAGGAAAAAGTAACACAAAAAAAAACGAGTGATTCAAAGGGACACAAGCGAATGCGAGTGAAGAAATGAAGAAAAAACAGCGAACTAGTCGATCGAATTTATCGTCTGTAGACATCAGCCGATTGCCAGCGAAATTGCTCGTCTCGACGATTATGCAAATTAAATGATATTCGATGCGTGTCAAGTGCATAAATATTAAACGTTCAATGATATGTCAGAGGGGGCGATGCGACAGAATTAGCTGCTCTGTTTGCTTTTTTCTTTCACTTGCCCGTCGGTGAGCAGCGTTTCGCTTTCGCTTTCGCTTTCGACATATTGAATAATTCGCACGGTAAATTCCCTGGTGACCCATAAGTGAAAACGATTTTCCGGCTAACTAAAGATTTAATTCGAATACAATTTTTACCCATTGCAACGCATCAGTTGCCATACGAAAGAAAAAAAACCAAACGGCCAACAATCCGAGCGAAGAGCGTTTTTTAGCCAAGGCGAAATGCGGCAGAAAGAACAACGGTGGCAATGACAATTCGTGTGCTGAATTCACGGCCCTATTAAAAAAACGAAAGCAATCAAAGCTCGAAATGAAGCGCATTTGCGTTGGCGTACAATGAATTTGCATTAAAATTCAGAGAGTTAGTCCTATTTTATGGTCATCATTTTCATTGCTCTATCTAATTCATAGAAGAAGCGTTTGCTTTTACGCACGATAACATATTGTCATCAATGGCCCTGGCTTTTGCGTTCGCTGCACACGTAACCATTTTTAATCGCATCACCCGGCGATGATTGCCAACGAAAAGCCAGGTGATTTCAACACGCGCCCATCGTATCAAAGATTCTCGTCGAGCACAAAGAAAAAAAAGTTCCAGGTGATTCGGTTGACAAAACTCCAAGCCCGGCTGTGCTGGCTCAAGAGTTTCAGTATATTCGTTATGTTTTATTTATGGCACACGCTGGAATTAAACAACCAAATAACACAGTGATCTATCTATTGTATACTCGGGATAAAACATAATTTTTTTTTGTTCACTTGAAATATCTTGAAGCTAATACAGCGGCATTCTCACGCATCGTTCGATGTTTTCGACATAAGATTTGAGTCAATCTCTATCATTCATTCCTTATCTCTCTCTTCACTGCCATATATTCAATGCGACTATCGAACCGGATGAAGAAAATCTATTTAAAGACCATACACAATCGAATCACGTATGTTTACATCGAACACGATGTGACATCGAAAATTTGCAGTACAACACGTCAACACACACACACACACACACACACACACACACACAAACACTCACGCCGAACCAACAACACCGATCCATTGTGTAATAAATGTGTTCGACTTTCCGCTTGCTACATACTTCTTCCTTCGGTTTTCGTTCGTTGTTCGCTGAGCAAGAGCGAGAGAAAGAGATATAGAGAGAGAGTGTGTGAGTGTTGAGTTGTTCAGTTTATTGAAAAGTTTCCATGTTATTCTTTCGCAGCGCGCAAAAATTATGGATTTCATTTAAAGCAGCAACTGTATGCATTATTATTAACAGTAAATATCCCGGTATTCGGTGTCACAAGACAATCAATAAATAGCAGATAAAACTAAAATGGATGGCTATTGTGTTTGAAATTTACCGAAGAGAAATGAAAAATTAACATGTGAATGGCTTGCGAGAGTGAGAAAGCGTGTATGTGTGTGTCTGGTGCATGCTGAGTGCGATACACTTCATTCGTGGTTCGTTTATAGAAATTTGCTGCTATCACAACCTTATCGCACATGGTATTCCCAGTGCACATGGCAAACGGTGACGGGCTGATGCTAAGCCGAAAGATCAATCCAAGACCGAAGTGTTCACCGTGAAACATGAAAAATGTATTCAATTATTTGGCGAATGTTCCAGGGCAGGAGTGAAACACGAATACAAACGGAAAACGTGTTTTATCACACTTTCTGACTTGCGGGACGCTTGTATTTTCAAGTATGGGCACAATGCAAATAAGAAACAACTATCTTCAAGAAATGTAATACATACGGGTACCGAGTCGGTACTAGTACAGACAGCAATACAGAAAGTGAATGTGTGTGTTTGTGCAGTAGATTCACTCCGACACAAATTGAATGAAATGAATTTTCGGTTGATCCAGTCAAATGTGTTGTATTCAGTTTTCATGTGTCAAATAGATCATTACAAATTAAACGGATCCATTGATTTGTTGGATGCACGTACGTTTATTATTCTTATTGAGGTAGCTGTCGGCTCATCTGCCACATTCAATTTGAATTGGCATGGAGAGGGACAACGGTTATTGTTTTCCAGCAAACGGTTTTTCCTGTCCAATACACACACACACACACTCACATCCACACATATCATGGACAGTATTGTTCGAGCTGTGTGCACTAAATCAAACACATTTACCGTATTTTCCCTTATCGTTGGGATTTCTGAAACATAGATGTAACCGTCCGATAACGTAGAACTTTTATTAAGCACACAATAAATTTTTATTATTTATGTCATGTTGACGAGGATAACGAAAACAAAATAAATATTCCTTTCAAATAATATTATTCTCTTTTTTCCTTCTCTCTCTCTTCTCTCTCTATCTCTCTCTCTCCCTCTCTCTCATCTGACAGCACATTTATTTTTTATGCACACGAAACCATAATTCACTTGATCAAAGTCGTGCATATTTGAAGGTGTCAATTCTAGCCGCACATACATACAAAATAACTTTTCGAAGCAAAGGAATTCTATTCACACATGTGAGAAATAGAGCAAGCAAAACGAAATTTCCGTGAGAGTGAGAGGAAGAGAGAGAGACAGAGATAAAAACAAGTAAGCGAAAACGTAAGTATCTGATTTCAGTGACATGATACGAGAACATTTACGAAATGGTCTCCATCGGGCGATTGTCTTTATTATGAATAATTCGATACAATTCGATACAATTCCATTGGCGAAGTGAAAAAGTTCACGTCATTTTTATATTATATTTTTTTTTTTTTGTCGCATTTTTAATGCATACACGCAAACACTCACCGGGAACCATCAAAGTTCTCCGAGTGAGAAGGAGCTGGGCAAAGTAAGTTGGAAAAAAACAAGATGAAAATTGCTGCCAAACTTCTTTTTCGCTTAATGATTATAAATGTTTATGTTATCGAACTATTTCACGGATAATGGCTATAAAATGCCCCATGTGACTTTATGCTTCTATTGACATCGACGCACCAACGACATCGTATATTTTGATTCACCCCGAAAACGACCCACACTCTCTCGCCACCATCGCATATGCGACCATTCCGACTCACAGCCAAACGATATATACATACAAATGCACGTAAATAAAGCGAACGTGGCAAAAGAAGTTCGAGTGTCGAACTGCCCGACAAACCAGAATATAAAATGAAAGAAGAAGAAAAATATAAGATCAACTTTCAATTCAGTTCGTTTTTTGGTGACCATTCCGTGGCGCACACACTTACGAGGCACATCGAGAGAGTTTCGAACTCTCGTCGTTCACCGAAGCTGAACTTTCATTTAGTTTAATAGCAATTGATGTTGCGCTGTTTCCATCGCAGAAAAACGTCGCCTTCCATATTGTACAGACTACTTCAAAGGATGAACTTTTACCAGAATGACTTTTTTACCTATTACATTGCACTTGAACCGGATACGATGCGCAACGTCACAAGAGTTTGCCGTGATGTTTAGCATCTTTTCGCAACTTTCGTGTTCGGGCGCTCCATCGCTCTCTCTCTCTCGCTCACCGTGTCTGTTTCATGGTCCACACGAATCGCTTGAGTCGACAAAACTAAAACGGTGAATCACATAGTTCATTTGATCTGACTAACACTTTGTGTTCCGAACACGTACGCCAACAAAAGGGGATTATTTTAATACATGAACCCAGTTCATGGATGAGCGAAACAGAGAACTGAGCATTCGCCAAGCGCGTGTATAGTGTATCGGTCGTTTGGCGCTTTTACACTTATCATTTTTGTCTGCGAGAGAGAGAGAGAAGATTGTGTTTGGTATTATTTGAGCATGATTTATTTTCTATTTCTTTATTTTCCATATTTTTCGATACAAAGATTATTTGATCCACTCCGGTGAAACGAAAACAGCAATTGCATCTCCATCCACCCAGTATCGGTCAGTTGTTGGTGGCAACGTTTACGGTGAAACGGGACAATAGGTTGATGTGTCGTAAATAGTTACAATAATCATATACATCGAGCTGACTTGAATAAATGAATAAATGGGTCGTTCTATTGAGCACAGCCAACAAACTGCCGATAAAAAAA
>NW_022595247.1:105563-130990 GCF_009176505.1 Sitodiplosis mosellana | reverse complement strand
TATGTGATAGTGCTTATAATTCGCGGAAGTAAACATGATAAAATGTGTAAATTTTTTTTCCCGTTCAAAACTGAATAAATCGCTTAGTTTTAACAGCTAGTGTAAAGTGTTTACTTTGTGAATTTTGGAATTAAAATCGGAAAATTTGCAATTAAAAACATTGGATCTAAGCTTACTTCAATCAAACCTCAAAATTGACAAATGCAAAATGTACCAACCCCATTCAATAATTATTAAAACGTGTTAATTTATATGAAATTTGTGTATTTATGTTTGGTTGAAAGATTAATCGTTTGTTTAATACAAATTGTATTTTATTTATGAACTCATGAGTGAATCCAATTACAAACGATACAAAATTGATGAGGTAAACGTCCAGTGGTAAATTGTATTGAATTTTCAATGGAAAATTCACCTCGACTAAGTGGTTTATTACAGTTTCATTTGGGTAGTACCTGCTGGTGAAAATAGTAAAAAAAAGAAACAGACTTGAATTAATTTTGTTCAACACATTTATTTTATGTTACTAAAAAAATTTATAGTGAAATAAGTACAAATGGAATTATCATTAAAATAACGAAAAAATTTCATTAACACTATAATGTAACGAAAGTAAACAAATTTTGACTTAATTGATATAAAGTTTACTAGTCTTTGAACACAGCATTCACTTAGTAACTACTTGTGTGACTACCAATCGTCAAAGACCTTGCGACATTTTTCTCGATGATCCAGAGCGAATCCGGTAGGACACCCAACACGCGGCACTGAAACAATATTCGATTTTTCTATATTTGATTTTGTCGTGGCTATTCTAATAGTGGTCTGACGAAATACTATTCGACCCGATACAGCTATTTCGGCCATGAAACAAGTCATCAGGAACGAATAACACAGGCCCAAATAAATCCACTTTGTCAATTTCATCGTTTCAAACCAAAACAAAAAATGTTTTGTCCCTCTATGGAGTTAAAATGCGTAATGGTTTAAGTGACGGCTGATTCAGATTAGTACCGTAATTATCGCACCAGTCATTTTAACATGATATTTTTGAGTTTACACTTGTATTCCTTATCATTAATATATACAAACATAGTCGTACGGTGCTATTATATGTGTATCAATTTCAGAATGAATTTATATTCGTGTTTAATTATATTTGTATTTCGATTGAGGTTTTCAGTCATTTTTTCCGTGTATAGGTAAATAGGTGAAACAAGTCAATGTGTTCTACTAACAAAAAAGAACAGTGAAATTGATACGGAAAACACATTTTGCCAAACGATTTACATCATATTTTATTTTAAAATCAGTGATGCTTCAATGAAGCATTGCTTCATTCTCTTAGTTGAATGAAAAACGTTCAATTCGAATCAAACATGAATGAATCTAGTCGGGTTCATTTTAAAATGTGTTGTTTTGTACTTCAACTGAACGACAATCTTCTGCGGAGTCATAATATTGATGTATGAATGAACTACAGCTATTATAGTATGTTCACGGTGGCCGTTTTTTATCGGCTATTTTTAAAATAAAAAAGGGTTTTACCACAAATTTATTTGTGTCGATTGATTGATTTACTCGTAATTGCGACGTTTCACCTCTATTTCCCCAGATTCATAATTCATGATAAAATTCTTAAGATAGAGTGAGAACTTGCAATTTCATGTATATGACTCATGTTTACGTAATAACGTAGTTATTTCATCACACACCTGTCAAAACTCATTCCACTCATCTTCAGTAGTAATTTTTTCTTCACTCTTTTACTCATTTCTCATGGAGAACTTCGGCAACCTTGAAAAAACACAAGCTGAATACCAGGAACTGAATCATCTTCATTTGTTTTATTTTAAAAAAAAACTACCGGTCAAATTGTGCTAATCAGCCGGTATTCAACTTTACCTGTGACTAATCGATGAGCGGTGAATCATAGGAGAATGTTGATTTTTGTGTGCTATAAGAACAGAATTCTTTTTGTATCCATTCGTAAAATATTCACCTACTCACCGATTCATCGATTCGCCGTATTCAAGCACAACACAAATGTATAATACAATAAAGTACAATAAAAAAGCATGTCAAAATGGAATCGGTATGATTTATTGAATAGTTTATCCTGGATTTTGATTTGTTCACGATTTCATCACATAATAAATCACACAGTTTCACGATTACCTGTTAACAATGTATGGAAAATATGTGAAGTGCCAATAAAAAAAACAATTATTTTGTATTCGATTCGCTTAAATATTTATTCCGCTTATTCAAATAAATACTATGTATGAATTGATTAAATTGAGTCAAATGTTTCACATTCACATGATATTTCGGTGTAAAATGATACAATCAAATGAAATGGCCGATGCAACCCATTACACCTTTTAACAAATACAATTAAATGGTTTAACCTATTGGCTTAGAACTAGTTGAACGTTTTCGTATTACAGCTATTTATCAAACCACGAGTCTACGACTGGCCTACACTTTCTATTGTGATCAAGTCGGAAATTTGCTTTGCACGCTACTCTCGGAACGCTGACCATATTACTTGTTAGCAGATTCAATTCTAGGTTCGATTGTGGTTTGAATTCTTTTACCCGTCGGAAAATAAGTATCTTTGACTCGGCTGGTCTGGAAAAATTCAACAACAGCCAACAATACACACTGAAGATAATCCAGTTCATCATTTTGATTTTTGTTGTTGTTTTGGAATAAAAACTTCTTTCCCTTTTCTTCTGGAACAGTTTGGGTGTTTTGGAAAAACTTTGTTTTTTTTTTCTTTCACGACAACTTTTCTTCTTTCAGAACGATCAACAATTGTTTTGAGTTAATTTTTCGTTTCGTTTTATGAAGCGAGTATTAAAACACGTATGGGTTAAAGTGAGTATTGACTCGGATTAGCCGCTGCAAATGATACATGTGTCGACTCAAGCATGGATTTTTGAGGCACGATCCATATCAATCACAACACACAGTTATCAATTGACGTGAGCATTTTGTTCGCTGTGATTTCGTCACAAATAACGAAATCTACACAAAGCCAGACGTATAGCAAATGATATATGAATGATTAGAGGAAACACAAGCGAATCTCAAACCAACGATTTTTTTCTATGTATGTCATTAAGCAATTATCACTGCTGTTAAATGCGTCTTTGTTAATTTTAATGTCAATTCATTGGGATTCTGCGAGAAAAAAATTATAAATACGCAACATTTCTGAAAACTACAATAAATGTGCAGGCAAGTCCTGATTATTGTCGTTCACGACCGACATTCTAAAATCACATTCCAACCGATGAACCGCACATGGGAGGAATTTTTCATGTCGTCAGTATGTCAATCATTTCAAATCTCAATTACAAATCGACCGATAATTTCAATCAATGACATTTATGCCAATAATTTCGAGTGTGTACTTTGAATTATCGATTGAAATGGTTCAAGCATTGAAGCAAATATCCCCCGGTATTCGATTATTGACTTGTTTAAACTTGAGTAGATCAGTGGAAGTTTTTTTTAAACCGGCATTTGAAAAGGTTCAACGTACGAAAAATGAGACATATTTAATTCTGTCTAGTTCAGTGGCTATAGTTCATTGTGCGATTGAGCGATGAATGACAAAGCATGTGTAAGCATTGAACTCAACGTTATTCTAATTTCTTTTCGAAACCCGATATATTTTTGTTTAGGTATTACCGGCAGATTTCTCATTTCTTTCAGCATTAATAAATTCATTATTCGAGACGGAAGATGCTTATGGTTATGAACGTATTTTTGACTATTTCACAGAGTCAACATTACAAGAATGACTTTTTTACCTATTGCATTGCACTTGAACCGGATACGACGAGCAACGTCACAAATGTTCGCCGTGATGTTTATCTCGCATCTTTTTGCAACTTTCGTGTTCGGGCGCTCCATCTCTCTCTCTCTCTCTCGCTCACCGTGTCTGTTTCATGGTCCACACGAATCGCTTGAGTCGACAAAACTAAAACGGTGAATCACATAGTTCATTTGATCTGACTAACACTTTGTGTTCCGAACACGTACGCCAACAAAAGGGGATTATTTTAATACATGAACCCAGTTCATGGATGAGCGAAACAGAGAACTGAGCATTCGCCAAGCGAGTGTATCGTGTATCGGTCGTTTGGCGCTTTTACACTTATCATTTTTGTCTGCGAGAGAGAAAGAGAGAAGATTGTGTTTGGTATTATTTGAGCATGATTTATTTTCTATTTCTTTATTTTCCATATTTTTCGATACAAAGATTATTTGATCCACTCCAGTGAAACGAACACAGCAACTGCATCTCCATCCACCTACACAGTATCGGTCATTTGTTGGTGGCAACGTTTACGGTGAAACGGGACAATAGGTTGATGTGTCGTAAACAGTTACAATAATCATATACATTGAGCTGACTTGAATAAATGAATAAATGGGTCGTTCTATTGAGCACAGCCAACAAACTGCCGATAAAAAAACACAAACACATGCCCCGGCGCAACGAAAGCGATGACAATAGCTATGACACGGCAGTTATTACATCATATTTCATGACAATAAATTCTATTGATAGTTCTCGATATTATTATCTATTGGCAAAGTTTTGCGAGGCGTCTTTTTGTGTGGACGTTTCACGAAGCATCAGGCATCAGGGAGCAGGCGATGAATACAGATGAACTGTGTCACTACATTGCACTGAGAGCCATTGAAATGGATGCCAATTCGAGATGACAACTTCCGCACTATTTACCCAAATCGATTCGATTGCAAAACGTTCACGACTGAGACGCAAACATTTTTATTATTCCCATTTCTCGGCAAAGTTCGGTGGCAGTAATTTTCTTTGATCAAGGTGAATATTCCCATTTATTTGTTCTATGCCCAGTATTACCGTAACAACTGATATTTTTCCGTTTATAACTCGCATTCCATAGATTAATCGAAATCAAAATATGTGTGGAATGTGTCAAATGAAGCGCCATCTGTGTCATGATGATTTTGTTTGTATAAGTCCAAATGCATTCGTTCAAACGTTCAGAACCATTAGCCAATATAGTATTGCATAGTTCATCTTCCATGGGCTTGGTTGCGCCAATATAACGATAAACGTCAATGTATAGGATTGTATGCATTGCACATTGTGATTCCGGATTAATTCCACCAAAAAAATGACAACGAAGCTTAAAGTAAACCATTTGGAAGCCGAGTTCTCTGTCAACATAGTCTCTATTTCTGTTTTATTTGGAACAAACAAAAGCTCATGCTTTTGTTGGAATCATTTCCAACAACCGAATCGAAAAAAAAGCGCGCAATTTTAGAACAGAAAATTGGTTGTATACATAAATGCATTGGCATAAAGAGAAATGAAAATGTCCGATGCAATTTCTGTCGTATATGCAAATTTTGTGTGCACGAGACAGTCAATAAATTACAAGCGCTGTACCGTATGTCGGCATTTGCATGTGACTCAAACAGAATGAGAGATATTTTCATTTAAATAAACAAATATAAATCCAAAATCGAAAATGTCGCGCTAAAATGAAAACATTGCAACGATTTTTGTGGCATCAATTTAATTTCCGGCTGCCTCCGAAAATACTTTGGTCTGTGTTTTGCCTCTTTCATTTCATATTTGCCATACTCCGTTTGTTTTGTGCAACAATCCAATTTTCGGGCCAAATCACTGGCACCGCACACAATACACAAATCATAAACGAAAGGCAAACACAAGCCACAGCCCGAACACTTTCAACCGCTGACCTTCAGCCAGTGTTGAATTCATTCCATTCCGTTTGCAAATCGTATTACATTCTATGCAAATATCGACGAGTGATATTTATTAAATTTTGAAATTGTTTATTTAAAGTCGGACCACATTTTATTTGGTTTGCTTAGGTTTCTATTACGAATTCAATCAAAGACGGAAAACCAAATACATTTCCGTTATTCATGGAAAATGCAGTACAGCTATGCGATTTAGATGGGCGGCCGGGTACCACACTGGAAAGGTATCGAATTTTCGAGTGCTTGATACACACACACACAGTTCAATGTTCATGCATTCACTTGTAAATGTTTAGTAAAACATTCATTGCCATTGATATGGCAATCATTCTAATTGTAAATTGATTTCGGAATTTGTAGATGAAAATTCGACTGGAAAACCGATCGCAATTTTGATATCTAATTTAAATGGAAGATTTAATTGTCATTCGATTCTATTGAAATACTCTAGATTCAGTCTGGATAGTCAACCATGGATCCACACGGCAGTGGGTACAAAATGTGCCAAGGAATTTAATGATGAATTTAACAAAAATGCTAACATTTAAGTAGAGAGATTGAATATTCTTTGATGTACAAACTGACCCGAATACTGTCAACCGCTGACCACAACCCTATATTATTTCTCATTGCTTACGAAATGCGAAAATAGTGACTTCATTACTCATCAATTGACATCTGTATGAAATCGTACCTGATTCACTCCATTTCCTTATCACCTGTTCTCAATGCGGATGATTGTATGCAAATTTGCTTCGGATTCATGCACATTCCGGCATGTGAAATGCAAAATGTGCGACGGTAATTATTCATTCCGCATATTCATAGTGATAATTAATTCCGTTATCTGATTTTAGTTGCTAATTGCAAACGGAGAAATCGAAATTGTTTTGGAATCGTTGTGGGATATTTCGCGAGTTACAAAGAATCTCAATCTTAAATGTCAGTGCGAATTCTGATGCCAGTGACAAAAACAAAATACGAATAAAATTGTGAGCAAAAAATCCCCGTCAGGATTTGCCCTTTTCATCTAAAGTCAGCTGTTATCTTTTGCACATATTCGCTGCGATTTCTTTCATTTTATTTCATTTTGAAATTAAATTAATGTTTAATTCTTGTTAGCGCGAGAAAAAAAACACGAGTTTAACACAACGACAAAATGGTCAACACATTGAAATCGAAAGCAAATTGTAATTTATTACTTCACTGGAATTCCCAGCATCTCTCGCTTCGACAATGTGAACGGATTATAAATGAAATCTCGTTCGATCTCACTCTGGCACAACTTTAGCACTGTTGTACACTGACTTAATTGGGCCACAGTCGAAGAAAAAGAAACGCATTAAAAAATCATTGATTTAAAACGACGCATAAGCTCAGACACCGTGTTTCAATTCCATTCAGTGACAAATCAACTTGACTGTCGGTCAGCCGCAAATCAACTGAACTTGGTCAATTTTCGAAATCGGTGATTTTGAACGAAAATAAGAATTCGAAAAACAATGTTCGCACGC
The DNA here is from genome assembly GCF_009176505.1 of Sitodiplosis mosellana. Taxonomy (NCBI): domain Eukaryota; kingdom Metazoa; phylum Arthropoda; class Insecta; order Diptera; family Cecidomyiidae; genus Sitodiplosis; species Sitodiplosis mosellana. The sequence goes on along the minus strand of NW_022595247.1, from coordinate 123,677 downwards.
AACGGATTCAGTTTGGTATTTTTGCTAGTTAGTGTGGGTGTTTTTTTGGTAGTGGTGGCACCAACAGTCAAAGCCGACAGTGCTAAAAGTACCGAATGTAGTTGTGATAATAATGATGGCACTGAAACGGGTGGAATTAAGGGTTTCCTCCATAAAGTTACATGTGGACTGAAAACTGGCGCAAAACAAGTGACAGACACGGTCAAAGACGGTTATCAATATGTAAAAAAGAAGATTTCATCCAACCAAGACCAACAAACTGCTTCACCTGATATCGACTTAAGATCGGATGTACCCGGAGAACCAGTCAAATTGGCTGAATTGCCGAAACGTCGCTAATTTCAATCAACCGCATCCCGATGGAAAAAGACCTCAGAATTGATTCAACACTGAACGAAAATGTAATTTATGGTGTTTTGATTTGTACAAAATTAAACTGCAATAACGAATACTTGGAATTTTGATATATTTGTATGAAATCATAATAAAAGAATAAAACAAATATGACCAAAACACAATTTTTGAGCGTTTTTCTGAAATTCATTTAAATTTGAGTGCTTTCATTCTCGGAATATTGATTTAAGTGTAATACTGCTTTCGCTGATATTAGCGCTTTGATAAGATAATGAATTAATAGCCAAAAATAGACATAGAAAGAATTTCTACGTCATAAGTGTCGTTGCTATTCTTTTTAATCAATGAATTTGGTTGTCGCTTTGCATTCTTTTTAGTGATCTGTATCCATATTTTCTGTAAATACCAATAAAATAAACAGCAGGAATAGGTTTAGCACTTCTGTTGTGATTCATATACGACTGAATACTTTATTGAGCTTTCTTACTCTATTTATACAATGTTTCTTATCAATTAAACTCAATTAGTGCGTTTCTTTCTCAACAGCTAATCGTTATGGTGTTAATTTGATTAGTCCCATTTGATTTGATTCGTTCTAGTTTCTAATTATGAATTACAATATTTTAACATCATTATTTCAACAGCTTCTACGAAAGTTTTTTTTACTGTTTTTTCACCCAACGGTAAAATAATTACTTGACTTGAATAGCCACAATGTGGTTGGTTCCACGAAAAATAGCAAATGCGGTTCAATTGACTGGAAGTACGAGTTTTTTTTTCTCACAGCTCCCCCTCTAACTATATCAAACTGTACTTATTTGGTGCAAAAAAAAACTTGATTATTAATCCCTTCTCACTAAATGCAGTTCCATTGCTTAAAAACATGCTATATATATATAACTTAAATTTAGGAAAAATCATTGTACAAATAATTCACATCGTTCAACAGTAGCATTTCGAATACGAATGGGGCCACTTTGGTTTTGTGCACTTTTGCTTGTGATCAATTCACATTTTCCACCGAGTGTCATGTGCGTTGCAGGATTTCCGTTCGACAACTTCAATGATGATGATGATTTGTCCAACTCATCGGATTCAATACCATTCCGTGCCATCCTCCAAACGCCACAAATTTGCCCTAGCGGTACACAATGGGACGATTACACAAAAAAGTGCCAAAAACCATTCCATTTTCTTCGACTATAATTAAAAATCCATTCAATGGATTCTATTTTTATAAATTATATCTCAATCGATGTGTAATTTTAAGCATAAACTGAGTTTTAAGCATCATCAGCACAAACAAATGTAACATTCACTACGAAATAAACGCGTTGTTCAAATCAAGTTGACGCATTTTTTTTTCTCTCTCGTTCAAGTGCACGTATACTGTACAACTGATTCCGTAAAGCGTAGTCAAGGCTGTTGAGTTTGTGATATAGTTATAAATCGATGTAGTAACAGGTATAATTAAAGTGGTTACCGCTTTTGATACTTAATGGATACACTTTGGCGAATTCATCGTAGAGATATACAAGAGGTAAATTAGGTGTGTGATTAATCGAATTTTCAGTCAAACAATTATTCGAATTTGAGTCATAATTTATAACATAATAATAAAACAATCTTAAAGGGCTGTGTATGTATGGAGTGTGCCATAGATAGACTGAGTTCCAAACGCAACCTATGCATAACACTAACTAAAACAAAGTAAAACACGAATGTGCGATAATGAATTTTTCTACTGATAGAATTGATGTTTATCGCCTGCTTATCTCACAAAAATCAATTTTGCACATTCGTGACATTTTTATTTTTTTGTGTCTTCTTTGTTAACAAATATAAAAACGATGCAATAGTTTGCAGTAAACATTGAACGATCTGAGTCACAACTTTTGACACTTGTTCCGTAGCGCTAGAAGTGAGCTGTCAGATGCTTATATGCAGTATCTGTGGTTCCAAAAGCCGAAGAATTTCAGCAAATTTAACTTTGTTTCAGAAAAGCAGTTCAATTTTACAGAAACAATAAAACCAATACTGTTTTACCTTAAGTAGTGTTACTGAGTGCTGTTGGCCTTCGTCATATAAATACGATACTGTTCAATAAAACGAAATATAGATAACAATACCGGTTGACTTAACGCTTTTTCTCCTTTCTTCGATCAATTACGTGCAAAATTATAGTTGAGTAACAGCGAAATTCACGAAGAAATCAGATGTGAATAAGGTAATCTGATTCGTAGTCTTCGCGATTTGCATATAAACTTTGTTGTGGCACCGAAATCGAAGTATATTTATTGAAAATTTTAACATAATAATGACGTTGATGGGGTTATACACACATGTATGTTTAACACACGAACACACGTTCAAACTGAAAATAGCTACGTACGGTTGGCTACCGGTTTGTTGTCTCTTTTTCCCATACACACAGAGAGGGTGAGAGACACGCACACTTTGTCAAAGGTCGTGATTCCAGCTGATCAAACGTACCATCATTATCTGTGTTGCTTTTCGTGTCTTACCTTCCACAAGCAAAGCGATGAAGCAATGTTCAACATTTGAACGATAGACAATTTCGACATTTCTTAGTGTTTTTGCTGCTTGTTAAATCGCTTTGAAGTTTTTTTTTTAGCCGATGAAATCTTTTCAATAGTCATTTTAACATTGAGAGTGAAACAGAGAAAAAAGAAGCAAACAACAGCAACGACGGCAGCCACAGCACAAGCAGCGTTTATACGGTGTATGTTTTCGACGTTTTGCATTGCTTTATTCTGGTTTTTGTATCGGTGTGTTGCCATTTGGCACTGATCACTTTATTTCAGTTTGTTTGCTTGTCGCAGTCGGTTCGGTGCTGTGAAGAATCTTGTTTCGTGCATGTTTTTTTCCGTTGTCATTTTGATATCGCTGAGAAAAAAGAACACGCTTCTAAGAAAGAATAATAAAAAGAGAATAGAAATCGGTTTGACGAAATAGAATTCACGCATTTATTGGTGATATGGAGAAAAGTGTGATTTTTTTGTTAATCGTAGCGCTAACGAGTGCTATGGTCACAGTGGATGCAGCTTGTGTTGAACGTGATCATGCAGAAGGAAGCAACGCCACTGAAACTACCGTGAATAAAGTGAAGTCGTTCTTCGAAGAAGTTGGGTGCACATTTAAACCATTCACAGAGGTAGTAAAAAATAAAGTCTCATCAGGTTATAATTATTTGAAAACAAAAATTGAAGAAGCTAACAGCGGTAATAGAACGACGACGAAAACAATGGACAACCACAAAGGCGCCAAAGTCGAGAATTCAAACGTTAATTTGAAAACAAATAATGATGCAAATAGCAAAAGTTTAGATTCAGACAAGATCGTCTTTAGAGACAGTGATCAATTCTCTGGTGGTGGTGATACAAAAGCTGATGGCAATCCATCCACAAATGGACCAACAAATCCAAACCATCAGACAACACCAAATCATCAATTGACTTCAGGCGTTGATGCCACATCAACTCTTAGCACAACGTCCGAACTTGATACGACCACAGGCCTAACAGACGAATTTCCGGTGACAACTGTAGTCAACTTGGAAGATCGAATCATATTCGAAGCACCGGATCAGTGCAGGAAAGGCGAAGTCAGGGTCGATGGACAATGCCGAGTACAAATTCAAATTTAAAGGCGACAAACAAATTTGAAATCATCTCCGCAGTAATGATAATAAATTATAATCTAGCGTAATGATAGTTTGTAACAAAAAAAAAAAACAACAACAACAACAGTGATATTCTATAACAGACAGAATTTCTGTCTTATGTGCGTATGGCCTTAGTCCAAATTTCAGCGTGAACACCACGTAATCTTTTAGATTGTAAGCAAAAGCGGGTTTTAGCACAGTTGCCAGAAAAAAAACAGCAAAACGTTACCAAGTGTGCTGCTTCTCAAATTTCTTAGAAAAATACACTGTGTAAGCATTAAAAATAAAATTGTGCGTTTCATTTGATGTCCGGAAATTGGCAGTTGAATATTTTTGATCATCAATATTATTATGGTAGAGTATCAATAAAGATGTTTATTTGCTTTGAATGTCTCAATCATGTTATGATTGAAAATGAACTGAAACCGCTTCAAATGTGGGCAATTCCATTGGAAACTCCTGCAGAACAATCAGCAGCAAATGTAACGTTCAAATGCTGTGGTGAAGTTCAATTGCAAGAAAAATAATGAAATTCAATTGAAACAAACAAACAGCCAAACCGGCCATTCATAAACTTTGAATTGCAGCAAATATGTTGGTCGGTTGAGTTCATGGAATAATTAAATTTTCTTCTCATTTCGAAGAAGCACATTGAAACAACGACCAATTGGCAATATGCATTGAAACTTATTTTCAAAGAAAGTTTTGCGACTCAATGACAACGGGCACATAAGACAAAGAGAAGAAAAAATATCAAAATAATCAGTAAAATTGGTCAACTATTCCAGAACTTGAACACAAATGCGACCGAAATAGTTGGAAACATATGGAAAACGGGTTCGTTCACTTCTTGTGAATGGCTGAAATTATCCCACTGAAGCGAACTTTGGAATTTCCAACTGTATTAAAAACGGACTTGAATTGAGTATTGGACCTATGTTATATTGGCTTAATACGTTTTTTTTAAATGGTCTAAAATTTCGATTTATTGCAAAAACAAAGCGATGTACATCACAAAACGTGGCGGAATGAGAAATTGAACGAATCGATTTTATGTGCGAAAATCAAATCAAAACGTTTTTGGCACAATTCCATCGTGTTGGTTGCTTGCAAAAATCTGTGTGGTTTGATTCCTACGGGGAATGATATCTCTATTTCGCCGATTGACTCTCGGCCATCCGCACACATACACACCGGGCCCAAACACATACACAGCACACAATTCCCAATTATTTCGTGCAAGAAACGAAAACGAGCATTCCATTCGAATAAAAGTAAATGGCTAATGTGTGATTAAAATGCGACGAGTGGCAAAGCGATGTTGATTCCATTCGCATGTGAAAGAGATGGAAAACGTAGCTGGGGAAAATGAAACTGTTTGCATGAATGCTGTACGTATATAACTGTATCTCAAGACAGTTAATCTAATAACGTGCTGGAAAACAAAGAGAGAACAAAAAAGAAGACAAAAAGAGGCGGATAAAAATAAAACTGAAGAGAAAATAGATAGTTATGCTCGGTTTTCGGTGTGAATACTTGGTTCCAGCGCCAGCCAAAGCATCAAGCTGTTCAAGCGCTCAACCTACCGCTCAATGCAAGCACACTTCAAGTTGCGAAACAAGAACGAAAAGATTTTGAAGCATCGGTTTTTATGTGAAACGTGAGACCGTTGTTTATTGATCTCATGGGATAATTTTCGTACTGGCACATCGTCGTCTGTGCTATAACTGCTAGACTTTTGAAGAAGAAATTCCATTCCATTCCATTTCTATATCTGAATCATACACATCCTTTCCTTTCTGTGTGTGTATGCGAAGAGAGAAGGTGAGAGAGAGAGAGGAGTAAAGAATGGAAGAATGAAAGAAAAACACACACAAACATCACACAGTCATTCCCGAACAACGTAACGACATAATTAAGAGTTTCGGTACTAATTTGCACATATAGAGATCGAATTAAATTCCTAAGCATTTTGGCAACGATATGCGCATTTAGATATGTTCATATCGATTGTGAGAGTAGCAAAGAGCCACTTCATCTATCCACTCGCACGGCAGCCATTGTACATGGACGGTTCCTTAAACTGCCACTCGGTCGGTTTATCAGGTCTCGATCGTTATAGTTTATCGCATCGTCATTATACGACACACGTTACGGTCACACAACAGTGCATGCATAAAGTGGCCCAAACAGTAAAGTGCTTACTCTGAAAATTAATCGCTGAATCTCGTATTGTGTGTAATGATAGTTTTTCGATGTGTATTCACTTTGCATGATAGGTAACATGCGGTACACATTATCTTGGGAGCATCCCCCTTCTGCTACTACTACTGCTACTGTTGCTGATGCCCTCCTCCCTCGCGCGCGCACACACAAACACAAACACAAGCACTTGAGTCACATGGCCTTGGGCGATATGACTTTGCAAAACAATTTGCAATTTCACTAATGCCAGTGGCCGGATTTTCAAAATGCGTCGTTACTGCACCTTAAATGCACACATCTATTAATATTTTGTATCTCTCTCTGTGTGTGTGTGTGTGTGCATGGATAGAGATGATGAAGAATGTGCTGCTGCAGTTACGTCACATCAATTTTAGATCAAGATTAATTTAATCATTTTCCGGTGCTTTCAATTAGCCAGAGGAATTTCAAAGCTCCAACAACTTTGATATTGTCTGTTACAGCCAATTCACCATCCATGTATCAAGTAGCCTTATTTTTGGTACACAAAACTTTCACTTCAAAACACCTGAACTACTTACCCTTACAAGAAGTTCTTGACTGACTTGCTGCCCGCACCTCTGCTCACCTCATCGCTGAAATGTAGCAAATTAATTTCAAAAATACTAAACTTTACTTCAATTTATATACTCCAAGTTTATTAGTCGTTTTCTTTGTATATTTCTCTATTTTTTGCTTAATTCTTCTTCAGTAATATGACAACAACAATTTCCAAACTTTTTTCCGTCAATTGGATACAATTTTTATGTTAAACCTCTCTTTCAATTTCTTTTTACTCTTGAATTACCTGTTACAATTTGCGGATAAAATTTTTGCTAATTCTTTTTTGTTTGTTCTCTCAATTTGTGTTCCTTCTGCGTGTAATTCATACACACAATAATATAGTATTTACGCTCATACATGACGATTACCTTTTCCTTTTTATTATTCACCTCATCTCAGAAACTCTCTCTGAGTCACATTATTTATTTAGTCAAAAATTGAGTCATAAACGAAACAAATATCAACAGAACGAAGAAGATGATACGCGAATTTCTATTTATACAGCAAACAATGTTTGCTAAACAATCAGTCATCACTCATCATATATACTCAATTCATTACTTCTTTCAAATTGATTCAATAAATCTCTTATAGTTATTTTTTGTTCAAATTTTCAACCAATCATTGCAATGAATTTCACTAGTTTTGATACAATGAAGTCATTATTATCTCCAAATTGGGTTTCTTTTTCCTTATTCATTGAATGAAATTGACAGTAATGATGAAATTAGAGAGAGAAAAAAAAACGAGTCATTATAGAAAAGCTCCCACTATGTCTGGATCAGTCATGTTCGTGTTCATGTCGAAAATAAACAATTGTTAATAACCAAAAAATGCTTTTCTTCGTTTTAAACCGGTTTACTCGTCAGTTCAATAGCATTGGAATTGATTAGAATCGACGTTCATTCAAAAATGATTTGTTTTCTCTTTTAATTGACTGTTGAATATTCAATTGGTTTATCAAGCGCGGTTAAACATTTTCAAGACCCATTTTATACGCGACAGTCTGATAAAAAAGAGTAGTAACATTTCTGCGTCGCAGACGAAGATCGGGTGAATATTAGATAAGCGCACAATTATCCACATTCGACTATATTTGTTTATCGATTGCACGTTTTGGTTTTTCAATGCTGACACAGTGAAACTCAATCAATTGATCAATTTTGTTGGAAATTGCTGAGTTACCGACTATAAATAAAGTTCATGAGATGTTTAATAGTTTTGATTGACACAATCAATTTCGATTCGACTCCTGTAGTCGTAGGACAAAAGTGTATAATTCAGATTATCATGGATACGATGGATAATTAAAACCCTTGATTATCAGGTGAAAGATAATTTGTCATAATAAATATTTTGTGAAAATGTAATCTGTCTGTAATTTGACATAGTCTTTTGCAGTTTGTATACAATGAATTACGGCCAAAGTGAATTATCAGCTCGAATTTCCTCTGGAAAAATTTCTGAATGAATAATGTGTGGTCGACTCTAACCTGGATACGAAATTGGTACCATCAAACTGGAGTAAATGAGGCAAACCATTTTTGGCAAGAGTGAGAAATCACTCTCCGGAGTAAAGTGTAATAGAAAGTGGGCCAGCACTGCATAGTTGAAAACTTCACTGAAAGTGCATTGAAAATCGATGAAAAATGGGACAATCTGAACCAAGCCGTCACCAAACGTATGATGGAGAACTTTTCCAGCTGCTTTAAATTTGTGGATTTCATCGTTGAACCAAAATAAAAAGTAAATACTTTCCTCATTATTCATTTAGTAAATATGATATCAACCTTTAGCGAGCGCTAATCTCTAATATTCATCAGATTAATTAAATAATGGTTTTTTTTCTTCTGAAATGTCTAGGTTTTGCTTTCGAAATGATTATTTCTTTCATAAAAATCTCTGATATGTGTCTTAATTGTTCATTCATTTGGTATTTTCCCCCTACAAGATACAGACTAGTTCATCATGGTGAGTATGTTGGTTTTTCGTCATTCACCCTCCATTCCTTTATTTATAATACTTATTAAATATTCCTTTTTTCGCCAGAGTCCTTAAAGTTATTTTATACAATTTTCCATTTGTGGCTTTATTTCATTCAACCCAAGAGAAAAGGCCAATATGTTTATACGCTGTCTATTCGCCGAAAATGCACTACAATATATATATACGCTTATTGGACGCCGAATTGAATATATATTCTACTGTATATTCGGCGTATTCTTCGGCGTGAAACATATTGAAACATATTCAGGCGCCCTCTGGTGGCTATGAATGCATTCGTTGATTCAATATGTTTCACGCTGAAGAATACACCGAATATACACTAGAATATATATTCAATTCGGCGTCCAATAAGCGTATATATATATTGTAGTGTATTTTCGGCGGATAGACAGCGTATAAACATATTGACCGTTTCTCTTGGGAAGCGAGGGATTTGTTCTAAAAACTCCCTATTGAATCGTGTCACATTTGAATTTAATGGAGGAAAAAAAATTCGGACCTTTTTTTTTCAACGAAACTATTCTTTTTCTCCACATTTTCGTTTTTTTGTTTGTTGCTGCATCAAGCGTTTTTAAAAGCATAACAAATTAGATTTTCATTTATTTACATTTAATTCACTTACGCTATGTGTTTTCAGTGCCATAAATATATAAATTTAAGGGGAAAAAAATCATTGCACAGATAATGATTTTCTATGGAAAGTTTTTTTTTGCTGCAGACAATTTCATTTCACCTTGTTGTTCGTCGCATTCTAGAATTTGGCTTCACTTGGATGTTTAAACTAAGTTCATTAGTTCCGGGAAAAAAAATAATAACTGCATTTACTAACAAGAAGATTCCGAACAATTTATGATTAAAATGAAATAATTTACTTCAACGAATTGTTTTTCTTTTGTTCAACGAATTTTAAAAGAGAATTCATTATAATAAATGATATTAGTTTTGTTGCTAAAAGGTAGGTTCCTACAGAAGAGACTCGTTTTTTTTATTGAAAAAATGCTGCATTTTTCATCAGAAAAAAAAACTGAATTTCTCATTGCTCCCAAATGAGATCGAAATGCAAATGGAATGAAACAAAGTATAATTTAAATGTGATTGATGGTTGGGAAGTTCAAAAGCCTCAATGGCTGAAATTGATGGAAGTACATTTTCAAATGCAGCGATTTTTGAAGCACTTGATTGAATGGTCTATTGAAACATTTCATACTTAAATGCAACGCGCGCATCGCGGCAAATTCACAATTTTTTCTTGTTTTTGTTGCAGTTGTTTTACTTGTTGTGATCAATCAAAATCATAATCACAATAAATTCACTTCTTTGCCTAATTCTCTAAAAATTATACTAAAATTCGTCATGAATACTTAAAGAGAAAAAAAACTTTCTTCTCTAACTTCAACGAACTCCGTTCGGTTCTGAACAAACTTGAGTGAGGAGAGGGGAAGGGGAGAGCATGTAGTGGTGGAAAAAAATGCATTCTGTTCAGTTTGGCTCATCTTACAAAAATTGGAAGGTATTTGAGAAATTCCATTACATTCCATGACTACTTGTCGTCTTCAATTTACTCTTTCGGATCATTTTTTATGGATCTTCTTTCGTTCCTTGTTATTCTTTATTCTTTGTTCACTTGTTCACGAATACTGAAAATGACACATATTCAAAATTCCTTTAGCTGCTGCACTCTCTCTCTCTCTCTCTCTCTCTTCCTTCGTCGCGTTTTTCCCTTCTTCTCTTTATTCTCTGCAAAATTTTGAAATTATTAAGCAAATAGAAGATGTATACACACAGACACAATTGCACACAGCGGAAGCTGTTTCGACGGAACACTGTGTGATGGCCCCATTCCCTCTGTACCCGACTGAATCCTCCACTCGATTTCAAGAGATACTTGACAGAGAGAAAGCGAAATAGAACACCGAACCGATTTCTTCTCTATCTCGTTCACTTTTGCATTTTAAATTGTTTGATTGTGAGCCATTTCGTGCTGAATGCCGTGCAATGGATACGATGGTGTAGAACATTCTCGTGCGTCTTTTTTTCTGCTTTGTCTTTCTTCTTCTTCTATTTTTTGGTAGTACGTTTGTTTCACGATGTGCATACAGCAGCCGACACCCCGACAGACATGTTCAAACGCTTCTCTCTCTCTCACTCTCTCGTACTCGTCTTTGATTTTTGCTTCATTTCAGTGTTCATTTTTAGCGTTTGCGTTTCTGATAGAATTTGCATGTAATATTTTTCAACGATCTTACACACATCCTCCAGCTCTCTATTTGTCCGAAGTTGGGAGGGAATGTTTGTAGTATTTTTATCGATGCAACTTGGAGTTGTGTATACTCCTCGGGCGCATGAAAGGAAACAATGGAAGAAATTGGATTGTTCGCTATTTTTTCTTGATGTGACGTTGCATAGACAAGTTCATTCCATGACTCGCGTGTTTCTCTGTGTGTTCTTCTTTCCTTCTCCAGCTCATGCCATTATTCCATGTTTTTTTTTCTGACATTCATCTTAAATATAAATCCAGCGTCACTCTTATTTAATGGCAAAAGCAACAGCAGCCAGCAACAACATCAAAATATGAAGATGTTGTACTTTCCCAAACCAATAATTCGTTTTCATTTCATCTCTATCGAAAGCTATTCAGCTTGTCTGGTTTTCGATTCGGTTGGGTTTTTTTTTTCTATTTTTGATTAAAACTAGATCATTCTTCATGTTGTTTGCGCCGGCTTTGTTATTCATCCTTCTTCTCTTATGTTTACTTTGGTTGACTTATACAATTTAATGCTCCTTCCAACTATTTGCTGTTGTGAAACAAGCGATGTTGTCGTTGATGACGACGACAACGATGATAATGGTTGAAGAGATGATAATGATGAGTTGATGGGGATGGCGAAAGAGACAGAAAATAGAGAGGGTGTGTGTGTTTGTAGAACCGGTGACCGGAAAGTTGGTTGGTTGGTTGGGGCAATGAAGAAGCGCAGATTACAAAAAAGCCATGGCACAGTTTGTGATAAAGGGGTTGCGTTGTGGTTGATTGGTTAGCATGTGCAAAAGAAAAACATGAACAATGGAAAAAAGAAAAGAAATTATTTTTAATTTTCAGCTCGAACGAATTAAGTGATAATTAATAGGAAAAAGAGCAAAATGTGTGAGAGATAATAAAGAAGAGCTGGCGCAAGAAAAAAAATGAAGTGATTACAATTCGGTTTATTTTTAGGCTAAAAGAATATATCTATGGATATGACGCAAACTCCATTTAACCCAATTAATAGAAATTCCCTCTAGAAAATGAGTCGTATTTAATTAAATTTGTAACTTTGTTGTGGCGAATAACGGCGTTTTCGTGAATGTTCACTGAAACATTCACAGTCACAAACAAATGTACAAAAATAAAAGCACACACACGCCGATAGACGTGGTCACGTAGCGAAAATCCAGTAAATAATTTGTTTAATTGTAGCCAGTGTGCAAGAGGTGGGAAAAAGAATCGAAGTGAGTGAAATTGAGACGGGCGAGCGAGCGAGTGGACGAATGAACGGTGGAGGGAAGGAGAAAAATCGATAAATAATTTTTAATTTCGTGAAAATCCATTTGCGCCAGACGAACTACGAAAAAAGGAGTAAGTGCCTTACCTTTGTAATGAACGTCGCGATACATGGTCGGACATAGTTTACCATTTTGCTTCGTTCGAAAGTCAATATTTGTACGTACAGGTCGATGTAATAATGGTTGCGGTGGCCGAAAATTATTTCCCAGCGGTGCTTTTGGATGTTCAGGTGTTCCTTGCATGAGACGCCTCAATGCATGCAACTGTATGTGTATGTGCGGCGGCCGTGCGTTTTTATAGTTTTTATTCCGTCGTCATCGTAGTTGTTGTTGTTGTTCGATTTTCCCAGCATTTTTGCCATCCAATCACAAAATGGCCACGTCCAATCATCAGGATGCGGATGTACACGAAAACGATGAGCAAGGTATTAAAAAAGAGAAGGGGAGAGAGAGAAAAAATGAGCATATATAGAGAATGATGTAACAAATGAGTAGTTGGAAAGTTAATAAAAGTGTATAAAAGCCGTGCCGACTGAATGAAGTCGTAAAAGCGAGAATCATTGGTGAAAATGGCACGGCTTTGGGTGAGAGATAAATGAATGAACTAGCGGCCAAAGTGGAGAAAAAAATCCACACCATACACCAACTCCGTCCACATATTTGGTTAATATGATGATACAAAATGGAGATGTTTTTTTTTGTCTTTCATTTATTTGTATTTGCCGTTAATTTCGAATGGGTTTTCACATTCGTTGGCAGATTAAAATGTTATAGCACTGGGCAGAGGGTGAGTGGAAGAGATAGAGAGCGGGAAGGCAAGCAAAAGTGTATATGCACAGTGAATCTGTTCGGGAAATGCAAACAGACGTAAAACAATACAAGAACAAAATACATCAATGTTCGTTTTTCCATTACGTTTTAGTCGAATAGTTTCTGGGTCTGGTTTACAACCAAAAAATGGGGAAACACGGCATTCATTTTTCTGCATTTGCTCAACACACACACACACACTCACAGTAGTACACACACTCATTTAATTTATTTCGGCTTTTCGACCGATTTCTATACGTGCGTTTGCTATTGTTTCCAATGAGGTTTTCGCCCTGTTTGCTTTAGCTCATTCGTTCTTTTGTTTCCTTCTCTCTCTCCATTTGGTTTTTTGTATGCTTTTTAATTTTGCCTTGTTAAAATGAGTCGAGATGAGTTATGTGCTTCTATTATTCATTCATCCGGTTGCCTCTCGCTCGCTGGGAGTTTCATTTCAGCATTTCGCTGAATCAAAATGGATTTTAAACTTTTGGCATATGTTTTGATATTAGGCAAAAACTAAATAGGTAAAGTCACGATAGCGTACATAGAGAGAGAGAGAGAGAGAGAGAGAGAGAGGGAGAGAAAAATCCGAGAGTCATGCAAGCAAAAAAGGAAAAGCAAATAGGAAGTGCTTTATTTGCAATTTGAATTAATATGAAATTGTTTAATGACTGTATCATACGTGCTAAGCGCCTTTCATACGGCCGCATCATGAATGGCAGCCAGAAATGATGTGCTATTGCTATTTTAAAAAATATCGCAAGAGGGAAACATACAAAGAAATCGCAGGAAATCATAATGGAATTCTTTTTTTGCCTGTACCACACATCAGGCAAAAACATGATCGTTCATCATCCGAAGTTCAATTCCTTGTATCGAAATAGGAAGTGAGCGAAAAAAAAGTACTCACTCATTTCCATTTGAATTTCAATTTGGTGGTTTTTTTTTCTTCACTAGGGAAAATGCGCACACATTGTAAACAATGCTGGCAACATTCATTACGAGCGTTTCCAGCGACATCCTCCGGTAGTTGCAACGAGCAACCATTGAGAGTAGGGAGTGAGCTCCCAAATACAAAAAAAAAACTGAGTTTACCGTGTGGTTTTTGCTCTATTTGCTCTTCCTCTTGTTGTTGAAATTACCCAATTAAAAGACTACTCCACTTGTTTGGTACAACGGCAATAATTGATTCCGTAAATCAAACAAACCGTTCGAGGCAGAAGAAACCCCAAAAAAAACTACAACTGCTGGCCAAAAACCATGGGGGAAAAGCACACTGCTTTTGGGGCGGCCGGGCATATTTTTTTAAAGCCATCCCGAAAATATTTTTTGCATTTAAAAACTGGGAACTGAATTAAATTGTTTATTTGACCATGAAATTGAAGCATATTCCACTTATATTACATTTATGTGTGTGTGTGTGTGGAATGCGTTTGCCGTTGGATATACGGTATTGTTTCTCTTTTTTCGACATTGGTTCGAAGTTTGATATTGATGTTGCCTATTGACTTGGCTGTTCGGCAAACAGTTGCAAAATTACGATCGCGGACGAAGACAACGATTTATTCGACCGTACTATTTGCCATAAATTATCGAAAATGAACAAAGCAAAAAAAAACGAATCCAACAGAAAATCCCCGCTCACAAACACACAAACAGACGAAAATAGAAACATCACATTTTAAATCTCTTTGTTAAACATGCGACGTCGAGATATTGTTCACTATCTGTCGGTCTCTCATTCATTCCGATATAGAACTCAATTTTTTATTCAACGGCCGATTAAAAATCCCCGGGTTGCATTACAATGCAAAATGCCATGGAACATAGGTTCTGACATAGTCTGATCTCGTTGATCCTGACCCCCCCTGGAAAAATTTGACCCCCAACGATTATTTTGGACCCGTTGCCATTTTCGGACCTTTTTTTTTTTAGTCCTCACTTTCTTCTGGATACCGGTTTAACACTAGATAGAATCGATTTTCGAAAGTGAGGACCTTTTCTTTTTTGCTCTTCAAATTCGAAATTGTGGATCCCCCCCCCCCCCCCCCCGGTCAGCAATATTTTTCGGGAAGAAATTTACACTAGATAGAATTGATTTTTTTGACCCCCCCTTGAATTTTTGGCTTGACCCCCCCTGAATTTTTTGGTGTCAGAATGTATGCCATGGAATATTTAGAAGATGGTAGCAAGTGATTTTGTCAGAGTCGAATACACACAGACACAAAACCATAAACACAAACACAAGCACATCAACTGAAAGAACACACATGTGGTATCGAAGTGGCCATGGGCGAAAATGTCTAAAAAGCCTAATTGCAATATTCATTGTTTCGCATATTGCTTGCGATGTCATCATATATCACTTCCAATGTAATCAATATATCGCACAACATACATAAATATCAAAACATTCTATCGAGCAATTTTATGTGCTCCGCCACCAGGCTAGGCCAATGCACTTCTTCTAAAACCGATCCCGACATATCGATTGCCATACAATTGCTTGCTTGTTTATATTTGACTTGTTGTATATCGTTGTAACACGTTGAAGAGTAAGCTCGTCGGATGCTATTATACATTTTACAACATGCATCCATTGTTGTGTTGTCGATGAAGAATAGCGTGTCAATTTGGCAGCTGAGGCTGCAACTGGAACACGAACCGCATAATACTAACCGGACGGGATGACACACAACATCTTTTGACGTGACGACAGTTGGTATCTTCTAATATATGTTTTTACTGTTTACAAATTGAGCACAAGAACAGATTCCAAAAGGGCCTGTTTTATTTTGGTTTTGTGGTGTGTGTGTTCGCCATTTGAAATTAATTTCTCGAAAATAGACGAAAAAATTAATTCAATAAAAATAACAATTAGTGAAATAAGTATGTTAGAGGACAATGGCCTTCATGGAATGGAATCGATAATGAATTAATCAATTGCCTTTTTTTACCTTATTCCATGTTCACAAATTGAATTTAACCATAATTGCAGTTGATTGACGATCTGATGATGGTTTTTTGCTCATCTGTTTGCTTATCAGTTTTTTCCCTCTTATTTAAATCATTCAAGCGAATCAATCATTCTATTTACTGTTTGATTAATTCGAGAGGTTTAATATGACAAACCAAGAGACTCTGTACACTTCAACCAATTCCGTGGTTTGGTCATAAAACTGCAGCATCTCGAAATGTGAATGGATTTGTTGTGCTATTGCAAACCGCTAGTGCAAACAATACTAATCACAAGTTATTTTTTCGCTTTGGTTGTAATTGAGAATGCAAATTTTGTCGTGTACATTCAATTACGTTGAATTAAAGGACTAGTCTGCCGGTGTGTGTGTAGTTTCTAAAGAGAGCGGAAGAGTGGCAACGGTACAGAGGGAGGTGGGTGAGTGTCATTTGGGTAAATGCATTCAAGTTGTTTTTTTACCAATTCAATCAATATCAGTGACATCAACCACAATATCGAGCTAGTAGCAATCGCTATCTCAGTAAATGTCACTAACGTGGAGCACAAAGAATCCCATCATCATTGTGTATATATCCGGATTGTATGTGAGCTGCGACTGGAGAGAGTGTGGAATGTGTGTGGTGTGTTTAAATGCGCGGTGATGCCAGACTGCCATTTAGACATATCGCATTGCTTTGTGCATCGATGCGTTTTACTCGAATGTTATAAAAACAATTTTCTAGCGAGCATGCAAACGAGATGGCAACGTGCACTCGTTTATTATGTGAACAGTATCGCGCAAAATAATATCAAATACCGTCTCTCTGTTTCTCTCTTTCTCTCTCTCTCATTTTCGTTTCTCATTTTCAAACGAACGGAAAGAGAATTGTTGCAAACTGTTAGCTGTGTACACACAGGAACTCCAATGACATATATACGTTCGCTACAAACATTTCTCTCCGACTCGTATTCTGTCGAGTTCGAAGAGGATAGCGTTGCTCTATCTCTCTCTCTGCTTCTCTCTCTCTCTCTCTCTCTCTCTCTCTCTCTACCTCTCTCACTTTCATTGCTATGTTTGAGTTTGTATTTGCCAGTTTCAACTTGAACAGTTACAAAATAAATTTTACATATTCATTCGGAAAATGCAATGACATGATGATAAAACTAAATTCATTTGGAGTGGGAACATAAATAAAATGGTAAAATGTCAGAGCAAACAACACTTCAATCGGAGGGAAGTGTGGTGGCAAACAGAATGAGATTTATATTATTTATGTGCGAAACGAAAAAGCGTACACAATTGAACGAACCAACGAATGAACCAGAATCGAACGGTAAGCTCGGAGCTATGCACTTCGATGCCATGAATTATCGTGATGTTGGGAGGTGGAGAGAAGCCGCTCTTTATCGTTTCACATCGAAACTTCGATGACGTCGTGCATTTCGAATTTGGAAATATCGACTGCCTTGCATCTTATTATGATTATTTCTGTTGTCGAAAAACACAAACACACAAACAAGAGACTGGGACAGTTTTTATGTGCAGTCAATGCTTTTTGTTCACACATTGAAAAAAATGTGTGTATTGTGCATGGTTTTCTTTTCGGGGGGGTTTGACATACAGCATATTCATCGGTGATATTTGGTTTGAAGTCAAATGGAAATTGCATTTCGATTCCGAGTAAATAAACTTAAATATCAAAACAAATAATAACGAAGTGCATTTCTTTTTGCTCCTTCTTCCGTTGACGATGCAAATGGAAATATTCCGTTGACATCATCGATTTTGTGACAGAATAATTCTTTTTTTTTCTCCTCTTCTGCTTATGTGTCTAATGGAATTTGTTTGTATTCTCGACTGATCCAGTACTCTTTTGAATCATTTGTGTGATTTCGAAAATGGATGAGCTACTCGTGTATGAGTTGAAAGAGAGAGAGAGAGAGAGAGAGAGAGAGAGAGAGAGAGAGAGAGAGA
>NW_022595247.1:88757-105553 GCF_009176505.1 Sitodiplosis mosellana | reverse complement strand
GAGAGAGAGAGAGAGAGAGAGAGAGAGAGAGAGAGAGAGAGAGAGAGGCAGAGAGAGAGAAAAATAACGAATGAGTCTAACCTGTTGCAATGTTATGTAGATTGGTTTGTTAAGAACGATCCATGTTACGGTTTCGTGGCAACCGGGTGCTGTCGTTGAACCTTCGTACGTCATGTAGTGTTCAGTATCAGGCAACAAACCACGAATTGATATGTGCTTTATCCTAGCTTCATTATCACCATAACGAATTCGGCCCAGCTCCTCGGTGAGTATCCTCAGTTCGGCATTGGAAAGCTCACCTTTCTGAAATTGGCATCCAAACCGAAAATTGTAAACACAAAATTAAATTAGTATTTTCAATATACATGCATACAGTCATGGAAATTTAATTAGGACCGGCATTGAAATTTCAACTATGATTCTTCCACGATTTTTCATACAAAAAATGCTATAAAGTTTAGTTTGGTCTGTAACTTTTCGAATTTGTTAAGAAATTTGAAATCTATTAAATGGTAATGTGGAAAAATGTATTTCAATTAAATACGACCATCGGTGGAGTGAATTTTGTCAAACAAATGATAAATTTTCCGATTTTTCGAAAAAATTTGTCATTTTTTGTATGGAAGGTCTTAATTATTTTTCCCGCAGTTTTTGGGCAATTTCATCAATAAATGATATCCTTTACCGAAAATAATGAAATTGATAGTCTAGTCCATTTATAAAAACTTCAAATATTCTCATAAACATCATTTCATGAATATTTTTTTGTAAAATAACAGAATTAATGGGAAAAAACTGAAATTTCAATGCCGGTCCTAATTAAATTTCCATGACTGTACGTAGCATAACACGTAAACGGATGCGACTGTTCTGAGAAATTGGTGTACATGAAGCGAACGAAAGTGAGCGGATTACGAACGAAACGAAGTGGTAAATTGCATAAAACTAATTTACGTTCCATTTACCTGCAGTAATACTGAAATGCCGATGATCCCTTGTGCACGATTCATCGAATCCGTAAAATTTGTGTAGAGTTGTGAATTATAACCAAATATTTGAATCTGTTTTGAAATAGAAAAAAAACCAGTGTAATTCAATTAATGATTTAGTATCAAATTGGATTGAGATCTCGATTTTTTTTTCTGGTTTCAAAATACAAACCTCCGCTGGGAATGTGTAGCCCTGTACACTGTGCTCTGATCCGTATTGATCATGAAGCCCGTAATGGATATGCATCTCTTCGAAACGGTATCGATATGACAACGGGCCACCCGTAATATTTATAGCTAAGCGAGAATCATCGTAAATCTGAGTACTGTTTGTGTCCACGCGAAACAACACGCTGTGTCCAGTATTAATGAGTACACCAGTTATCTGCACCAAAAATTATTTCGGACAATTATTATCGTATCGTTTTCGAAATTTAGTGGATTTTATTTTATTTTTTTTGAAACCGAAGAGATTTTCCATACCATTGATATGATACCAATAACAACTGATTTAAATAAAATTTAACGGCACTAACGATAGTAAATTATATTTTTAGTTACACAATTCAATCGTTATCAATCCATTTTAATATTCGATTTGGATTAAATCATTTGATCGTTAAAAACAGTTGATTGAATTATGTGGCTTACCCTATGTTTATCTATGTGCAAAGGCCTTAAATTCGGATCGAATAGTAAGCGTTGTGGTTCTAAGTTGACGGGCGATTGTCGTCGTCCTTTGTTGCAAAGCGACCATTCAGGATTTATGAGTCCCCAAAATGCTGGACCTGCCAAACGAACGTAAAAAGTAACAAACAAGCATTTTAAAACACAGACATATTGCATCGAAACATCTGAAAATGTTATAACAATGTTTGCCAAAATCCATAAGCACTTTATTATCTGATGCGACATTTTTTCTATCAGATGCAACTATGCCATCTCATATTCACACGACGCCAGCACAAATTTATGTATGAAATTTTTATTATTTATACTTTGTAGCCGATTTTCGAAGCAACAATGGGCCTTGAGTTTAAGTTTCCATACAATATGGCTGAAAAATGATCAACAACAATAGCAACAGCAATTTTATTGAGAAAACGGCATGTATGCGAATTGTGTGCCGTTACGGTATTAACAGTGAAAACACGAACTGTTGTAAAAAAAAATCATTCAACCGAGAGCTGATGGTGATGATGATGACGATGCGTTCACTCGCTATCTTGCATAGTTTGCACAAGCACGCATCGCGCCTAAAATGCTTAGTCAGCACGTCGGTCAAACCATTCACATCTAATACTTATCCTCCGTTCAATGCCTTCCAATTCAAAACACGCGTTGGATGTAAATTCTAAGCCAGGAATTCATTTTTGATGAACACCCATTTTTGTCCCAAAATACATACGTTTCCCCAAAATATATTACTCAGCTCTAAAGCACACAATTTCTCTTTGTTCATCCCATTCCGTCTTGCATATTTCTTCTACAATTTGCAACTTTCATATTCTTCGAAGGAAATCTCATTGGTTTTGCTTCATGCAGAAGAACATATTCGATGCATTGAATGCATTTATAACCGTCGATGATAATCAAAAGTGAGCTCTTGTGTCAGCTTGAAAACGAGCAAATCCTATTATTTTAAAGTTTTCAATGTGATTTGCAATTCACCAAAAATACCATTTATTTCAGTTATGAAAACAACGAAAAAACTATACTTCACTTCGATTTAACTGCATTGATGCAATTTGCACACATTTTTTTTGTCCATTCAATTCGTTTTTACATTTTCGTTTTCAAGAATCATTCTTCCATTTCTGTTCTTTTTTTTTGTTGTTGGAAAGTTTTGGCTGTCGCTCCATCGTAAATGGGATAAATCATTCACACTTCATTATTTATACAAAGTTTGGAATGTAAATGCATTTGCACAATGATAACAGATGATGTGACGCTCTTGATAACAATCTAAAGTGCATCTCCGTCTCTCACTCTCGCTCGCTCTCTCTTCGTTTCTCGGCCAAAGTAGACGTATTCCAGTGTGCGGTATGTGTGCGTGTTTTGCAAGTTTATGATTAAATGAATGAACATTGGAAACAATGCATCTGCTGATGCGATCGAACATTTGATGGATAATGGTGGTGTTCATCGTTCATGTTTTCAGCAAACCGAACCAATCGCATCGACAGCCATTAATACATTTTTAATGAATCAAAAAATGCAATTGCAATTTCACCAGAACAACACACACACACACACACATACACTCATTTTATCTTTCATCGATTCGCATAAACCCACAAATGACAGATATATATGTATATCGAAGAACGAAAAGGGATTACCGCTCTTGATGAAAATCATAAATCAACATTATTATATGCAACTGTATTGAAGTAGCATTTGTTTAATTCTTTTTTTTCTGCTGCTGCTGCTGATACTGTTAGTGTTGTTGTTGCTCCCTTCTGTTTGTCAAGAGACTTGTCCTCGCAAATTGTTCGAACAAATTGTCCACTCTTGCGAATGATGACCAACGAAGAGGTTCAGCAAACTATGAACGATTATGATTAGTAAATAAACGGTACTGTCATCTTGAGTAGTGCAAATTATGCCACTCATGAATCGCTTGAGATTAGTGACAGACACAAAGATGGAGAGCGATAGAGAGAGATAGAGATAGAGATAGAGTGTTTGTGGTATGTGGTGAAGTGCTCCACCAATTATTCGCAATCAACATGAAAAATTCACGATTCGTTTGGTCTTTCAATCTCGTTAGTGAGGCAAGCACGATGATGGCTTTTTGTTACAATTTTTCGGTATACATTTATATCGATAGAGCCATACCATATGTCACACAAAGAAGAAATGAACGTCCGAAAAGTTGAAACGGGTTTTGAATGGAAGAAACGATTCATAACGCTTAATAAGTTTGATTGCAACGACAAAAATGATTGAAAAGGCGTCTGTGATAAAGTGGTTGTGCTGCTGGGTGGAGTGAGCCAAGAGCCGTTCAAGAGCAAGAAGAATACGATAGAAAAAACTACACGAAGCAGATTGTTGCTCAAGGCTCGAAAATCAAAGTGGATTCGAAAGGCGAGCGTCTCAAAGAGATTGTGGCATACAAAGTGTCAGAGATCACAATATGATACGTGTACGACGTGAGCTATCTCTCTATTCCACTCTTCTCGGTTGCACAAAGGGCGGAATGTGTCTGTATGTCGGTATATATATCGTCTTTTCCGCCAATAACATCCACACCGGATATCTTGTGCATAAATAAAATGCTTTCAAAGCACAATTTCTATTTATTACTCATCGTAAATGTGAGCCATTGAACGTGGCATCGCATGTTTGTTCAATCTCTGGTTTTTCCCATGCATCCGAAACATCGATCTATTCATCGAGAACGAGTACAATGGCGAAAAATTGGAAAAGAAGAGAAAAGGCACACCGGCACACACACACACACACACACAAAAACTGTTCAGCGTGATAACAATGGATTTATGTGGTCGCTTCTGTTCATTTATCGATAGTCCATCATTGTTGTCGTCATAGTCGTCGCTTGATGATGAGATGATGACGTTGTTAAATGCTGTTTGATAAATTATTCTCTCCCTCCTATAGTTTTTGATAGCAGTCAACTTTTATGATATTCCGAAACATTTTCCTCTATCTCTTTCTCTGAAACGATGCCAAATTTCGACGCCGGAAAATTAATAATAACCATATCATATGATATGAAAATGATGTTCAATGGATGTTATTATTCGTGAAATGATTATGATTCAAAATTCATAATTTCCTGTTCGAAACGATTATTTTACCAACTGTGGAATGTGCTTGCACATGGATTATTTAACATATGTGTTTTTGACAGGTACGAAGGAATTTAATATTCAGTCGTTTGTGAAGATGCACCACTTCATATTTGTGAAAAATAAATGAGCACCGGATATTGATTACCCAAGCCCAACACAGTCTGTATTGAAAATCATATAGTATATGCATTGGCGTTTAGAATATAATCGTCTTTTGCAAGATTAAATCGCCAAACAAACAACATGTGACTTGAGAATATCACCTGTTGTTGAAAGCCATTTTGTGAAATTCGTACAAAGAGTGAGAAATCCTAGTCAAAATCAAAGCGAACACTTTTACATACACATTTAAAGCGAAGAAATTTCAAAAATACATATTAATTAAACGTGTTCACAACGCCGTCAACATGTTCTGACGAAGAAATTCATTAATGCCATCAAAACATAAATATTTATTTATTAAATGGATTTTCAGGCTTTGAGAGGTAGAGAGAGAGAGGTAGAGAGAGAGAGAGAATAAGTTTTAACCACTCATAATAATTCGACAGCATGAAAATAAATACAGCAAACTCGTGTGTGTGTGAGTGTCTGTCCTGACAAAGAACACAAACTTTATAACATGATTTCTCGATAAAGATAATAACCCATTCGCTACCGCATCATTTTGTCTGTTTTGCTATCAGCGATTTCCATATAACCACCACATAAATAGAACAATCGTCTTTGCCAAAACCTCATTTTTGTATTTCATTCTCCAAATTCAACGAATTTATGCCGCTAAACCACTCGGAGTAACAGGAGATTCTCTTCGGAATCGACCTTTTGGTTTCGATTAAAACACAAGTTTATTAAATGTGTTGAACATTTTCTGTGTCTATAAACCCTTTTATGTCTTTCTATTAAGCAAATAAGAGACATTGCATTTCTTCATTCTTCAAAATCCCTTCTTTGACTCGTTACTTTTTTGTGGCATTACCGCAAGACGAACGTTGGAATTTCGATGCTGATTAGAAAATTGTTTTGAATTACTTACTTGCATTTGTTGCTAACCAATGAATGTTGAATAAATAAATGCCTAGTTGTCAATAATTTATTGGTTGAACGATGGAAATACACCATTTTTTGTGGCTAAAAATATTCATAAAAAAGACGCAATGTAGCAGAGGCATTTTATCCCTCTGTACGATTTCATTTCGAAATGAAAAATAAAATCGAGTCACTTGTTCTTTTGGAACCTCTCGAGTAACATGATACTGAATTATTCAAATCCAAATGAAAATTGGCATCGAATTTCGACAGTTGCCTAATTGCAACGCTGTGAAGCACCATTATATTCAACAGATCCAAAACCTTTCAGAGTTCTGTTTGTCCCTATCGGAAGTTCACTAACATGAATCATGAATGACGTTTGAAATGCCATTTTTGACAAATATCATTTCCAATATTTGGGTAAACCTTGTGACGAAATCATTTAATCAAATTTCCAAACTCTACCGTATAGATGCCGCTAGAGCATCATTTGCTGAATATCTTCCATTTACGATTCATGTTGTTGCCTAATTGGAACTTTAAAATGTGCTCGCAAAAAATGGCATTCAACCCAATGAACCTAGTCTATCCACTCTATTCGAGATCTAACGATATTAAAAATCAATTTTTGAGTCGTTTTTTAACGAAAAATATTGTTTGTTGGAACAAAAAGGAGACATAAGAAACTTAGAATTTAAAAGCGAGGGAATAATTTTCTAGTAAAAGAAATGAATAAAAACTATGAAAAGGTTACCCATTGAAACGGAACAAATGATATTTAATGATTCCGAGAAAAATTAAATCAGTACTTCTGCTGGAAATTTGAACATCTGCTGGCAAATAATATCAGATATGGCTTTTTTTGTTAGAAGGGGGAGCGACTGTCCCGGTCATGTAAACTTTCATATATGATGTGGTTTTAATTTGCGTGCGTTTGTCGGCATTCTTTGTTCAAAGTTATAACTCGGTGTAGTCTGTATGCTCGAATATGGTAGCGCCTTAAATCATTCAACATTGAATGATGGAGCAAACAAAATGTACAAATATTTCAAGTTGGCATTTGGTGATGGTATTGTTTCTGTTGTGCATTCATACGTATACGAATTCCATGAAATTTATTTAGTGTTGATGTCGATAATTTGGTTTTCTTCCTTTTTGTTTCAGGTTAAAAGTATCCGGTTGTGTGTGTGTTTGTATTCTTACCGTTAAAAGCCACAGCCCATAGCCACAAACAAATATGTACAACGTATTCGTGGTTTACATCTTCATCTATTTAAATTAATGTACAGACGTTTGTATGGTATTTAACCCCACGCTCAAGCTCAATTATTCAAACGGTGTATTTAAAGTCTCATCTTGGTTCGTTTCCATCATTCAAAGACCATCCCAAGTACACACACACAATCACCCAACCACCAATACAATACATTACGCAACCGTATTATTCGTGATTCATCAGTTTTAAATAAGACCGAAATTTTCCTTCCGTTCATTTCAGCAAACCGTAATCAGTCAATTGAGTGTTGGTGGCTCAAGTTTCAAGTTAATATGAGAATGATTTGTCAAAAGACTTTGTATTCATCTGCCGAATAGAGGAACGATGAACCGAACGAAATGGGATTTTGCGATGGATTTCGAATGAATTTTGATTTCTAATCAAAATGGGTTAAAAATGGCGATGAAATACCACGAAATGCCTTAATTTCAGGCGATATATCAAACTGGTACGTGTAATTTTCGAACATAAACATATGAGGTAATTAACGAACCATATGAGCAAAATTATCTTTATGAATATTTTATGTCGTTTACACAACCAAACAACATTGAGCGTTGACTGCCAGCTTCTCTTCGCGCGGTGAATAATTCAAATACTTGCTTTACCATGGACTACTTTTGTACGTATAAATTAAAATTGTTTGTAACATATTTGAGATGCTTTGGTCTTACGTTGAAATGCAATCCATTCATAAGCCACGAGTGAAATGCCAACATAATTGAATGTTTAGCAAATTTGAAGTAAACTGATTAACTCTTTCCTGAGTGAAATCATGCAGTCTCATTTTCATTAATAAAAATTTAATCCGACAGAAAAAAGCATTAATATTCAATCCATATAGGATATTCGAGCTTTAGTTGTCAAAGTTGCCCAAGCTCGGTAAAATATACAGTCTCATTTTCAGTGGTTTCACATAATGTCCAATGCGATAATTGTTAATATCCTGGTTGAAGGCAATAATTGCAGAAATTTCACATATTTTAAATTGATCCGGAGAATATGCTTCAATAATGTGAAATTGTTGCAAAATTCCCGTGCTTCTCACATTTTAAATGTGTTGAAAAATGTTTCAAGAATCGGTGCGAGTTTTCCTTCAACAATTGAATGATTTGGAGCGAAAATGTAATACAGAAAAGTTGAGCGGAAAAATGTCAAATGAAAAGGGATAGCTATATAGTTCTCTATAGTTTACTATACAGTTTACTATATAGCTATCCCTTTTCCGCTCATTTATCATCGACATTTTTCCGCTCAACTTTTCTGTATTACATTTTCGCTCCAAACCATTCAATTATAATTAAAATGTACAGTGAACTGTACACTTTCACCATAATGCGTACATTTTTTGTGTGGCTTTTTGACAACATATTATCCCTGGCAGGCATTCATGGGTGTCGAGTTATTATTGCAATATTGTAACCATGGACATATAATGTCATGTGTGTGCAGATAGTGGATATGATTCAATGCATAAATAATTCTTTGAATTTGACATTTTCATTTGATTATGAGGATCTGATATCTCGTTTGCCGCACATATGAAAGCCAAATAGTGGAAAATTATGGAAACTGCTGGTTAAAGTTTGATTTCGATCATGCGGCGAGACGAGTGGTAAGGATGAACAGAGAAATGTAACCAAGACATAGTAGGAGTGAAGAGTGAACGAAGTAGAGAGTCCCAGACAACGAAGTAGAGACAGAGACATACTTTTGCACCGAGAAATAAAATCGATAGCATCGTTCGAATCGTCGACATCGAAGTATGTAAAGCCATAAAAAAGTTGACGTTACTTTTTGGGTTTTTGGGTTCGAGGTAAAACCCAATCCTTTTTGTGTGCAAAAGATGGTTTTTATTTTTTGGTCCAAATCGAGATTATAAATCGAAGTGATTTTTCATATAAAAGCCATGACCGCATCATTATGCGACTGGGTTCAGGTGACCAAAAAGGTGACAGTTTTTTTTTGAAATGTGAACGTAAAATCGTTTGCACTCATGATAAGTACATTAGAATAACAAGGAATAATAGCATTGCCGAAATGCAAATGAACTTTCAGTGAGTCGGCAATAGGAGCCACAACCATAGCCACACCAAAGGGAATTCAAAGATGAAACAAATTGCTTCGTCGCTTCGTCCCGGAAAAAAACACACACACGCTCCTCGCAAAGAACAGAAGACGCATTAGATAATGATAAAGCCAAAAATGTATTCACCGAATTGGGATCGCATCGAATTAATTATGGATGGAAAACGATTTCCACTCAACCTCTCCGGACGACGGAGTTGAGTTAATGAGTTAGCGACTGTGAAATTGTTGCAAAATGCAAAGTGTCTGAATAATTCTCGTTTTTTCTCTCTTTCTCTCTCTCTTTCTCACTCTCTTGAGACCACTTTGGACTGTGAACACCGAAGCCGTGCTATGTTTTGATTTTTTTGGTACTTTATTTTTGAAATATTCACCGCATTCTTGCATCAATGTAAAATCGATTTCTGAAATCGGCAGCCAGAAGAAAAAATACAACGCCCACGAAAATCGTCTTGAACGATGATGCCACAAACATGAATTCAAATTATATTCGTATAAATATCGAATACCATTGATAAGTATTTTGCTGTAAAATAATGACTTAGACCGCGGGCGGTTTGTTTTGTCTGTGGCAGAATATTGTGAATAGAAAATGTGTGCACTGGATTACTGATCAAAAGATACCGAAGCATTTGAAAATATACCTTGAAGGCTTATATTTCGACCGGAATTCTGTTATTATTTGTAAACATTGCAAATTGACTCACCTGAAATACCATCGTAGGTCCACCAATCTTCCCAGCTAACAGCACTCGTCACTGGAACAGAAAAAAGAAGAAAAGCTACTGTAATAACATGCTTAAAGTTTTCGAAAAATATTCCCATTTTAAAATCGTTTTTGTGTATAAAACATTGAAAAAATAACCACAAAAAATCAAACCAATAAAATAATGTTTTGGTACATTAAATCACACATTAAACATTTTTATGTTGGACTCAACCCATCAATAATTTTCATGCTGAATTTTTTCTGTTTATTTCATTTATGAAAAACAAAAATCCATTTTGCCAGACAACCGAACCAAAAAAAAATGTTTATTCATCGATGCATTATCGCTGTCATTATCGGTGTTGACGGTGGAAAAAATCAAGCCGAAATAATAATGCGATTGAGTCTTCTATTCGAACCATTCAATCAAAATCGAATTGATATTTAATTTACATTTCGAGAAAAAATACTTTCCTTTTTGAAAAGTTACTAGTTATTAATAACTATTATGATTCCATCAGACATGAAATGGCATAAATTAGCTTTTAATTGTTTACATGTCATGAGTGAATGAAAAGAGAAAAAACAAACGGTGAAACTTTCTTGTATTGTATGCTCAAGTTTAACATTGACCGTATGTGTTTGGGTTCGATGCGTGAAAAGGTGTCCGAAAAGGGATCAACCGTCGATAGACTAAATGGATGAACAGGTACGATCCGATGAATGCCTTCACTCATTCTGAATATAGGACGGGGAAGGAGGCGTCGCATTAATCACTGAGCATAAAACAGAGAAAAACAAAGCCATTAGGCAGATGTCTCACATTTGGGCGTTCTCACACATATCATTTCCAATCTCAAAACATATTTATTTACATACAAATATAATCAAATTCAAATTACAAGCACATGAGAGACTGAGCGATGGGGGAAAAAGCGACACGCACACGCACCGCTGTTTCATTTGAGGGAAAATAGTTTAATGAAAAGCTGGTTTTTGTATCAATCCAAATTAATACAAACAATTGTTTCATGAATATGAATATAACAAACTGATGGATTGTATTTTGATGTTTTATTAGTCATATAGGGATGTATGAGGTTTTGTGATTCGATTTTAGCTATTGGTAACAATCACATGATTAATTGTACGGATCAATTATCGACACAAACCATCGATATCTTTATTCCAATAATACAATTGTTTTCTCATTCAAAAAGTTTCGGAATCAAATGATTTTCAATCTTAATAAACTATTCGTTTTGACTTCTTGTAAATTTCGAATTCAGTCCATTTTGGCTGTGCACAATTTTTTTTCTCCACCGTGTTGTCATTGCAGAGTAGAAAATTGAAAAAAAATAAAATAAAGCGACAACAGTCAATTGGGACCCAATGAGACGATGTTAAGCGATGGAGCTTATCAAATGTCAACAGCACGACCACGGTTTGAATAAAAAATGGCATGAATATTTGATGAAGGCATTGCATGCAATTGCCGTCCAATGAAAACATGTACGTTTTGTTGTTGATTGGTTTTTTCTCTGGCTCGTCTCTCTTCCATCCATTGTCGTTGTATCGCATGTCGTATGCTACCGGACAAGCGAATGAAGCAATTTTTATCACTTCATTTGCAGCCGAATCAAACATAAATTTTCAATTTTCGGAATGTCACTTACCCTGACTGACAGATATTATTAACAGGAAGTGCACGAAAATACCTCCAATCAATTCAATTTCACATGAATCCAAAATATATGCATACACGTTTTCGGCTACTGTGTCTTTTTTCTCTCTCTTCCTCTTCTGGCCATTGTTTTCCTGTTGAGCCACTTTTTCACGTGAGTGCTGTGCACTACGGTTTGGTCATTATTATGCAATAAATCATCCATTTGTTGGTTTGGTATCGTATGGCTTATATATATTGCCGAAACCGGTAGCAACTACTGTGATTTCTGACAAATTCATTGGATATGCCACCCACAATGCTCTCGCACTTTGACATGCGGTGGCTTGTACGACGAGAGGGAGAGAAGAGAATGGCATTCACTTCTTATAAACATATCCGGTACATGAATACTTTGACTCCAGCCATGTCAACGTCAACAAAAACATTCCACAACATAACAAAATTGTTTTCTTCGTTACACGCACAAAAAAAACGAATATTCCATCACCGCACCATATCCAATCTTCTCCACAAAAACCGATCTGATTCGTGCTGCTTTCTCTCTGTTTGTATATTGCGCTTTGTCGGACAAGTCAAATAACAAAATTTCTTTATCTGCACGAAACAATTTGACATTATACGCTTCTAATATTGGTCTTGAACTTGTGATGTGATTTGTCGAATTGGGCGGAAACTTTCGGAATTTATTCCGGTTTCACTTGGACCAACGGCCAAAGCAATTGCCAAACGATTCGAACTACAATAATAAATGTGACACTTCCTGTTGGCCGTTTACAATCTTCAGATGCAGGGACATTTCGTTTTATCATCAGAATTAAACCATTTGGAACAATTCCAGGAAATCATCTCGAATTTCCGCCCTCTTTTGTTCAAACTCAATGAATGGATACCAACGATAAAATTCGACATTTGTTTTTCATTCGGTGATATTAAGAGTAAGTAAGAGCATATGCTTGTTTTTCGAGATTTTAAAATAATGTCTACATATTCGTATAATGTTCGGCTATAGAACTTGAAAATAAGTTTGTATAAATGTTAGCATCACTTATAAATGATAATTTGTAACACAACAAAAGCATTTTAATTCAGCATTTATTTTGTATCAGTCAAAGTCAGACGTACAATTCTTTGGATGAAAATCAACAGAGTCTCATTATAATTTAACCCTCTATTGCATTAATTTTTCCCAGGAGTACTGGTACTTGGTTGATTTTTGGCCATAGATATTTAAAAAAAAATCATAATCCTGGATTCCTCATGGTTTAGTCAGGAAATGCGATTGACATAAATCAGAGAACAATCAAATCCATTGTTTAAAAGTGTCTAAAATGTGTCTAATTTGAAGTTCGAATAATTTATTTTGTCAAATTTTTGTTTTTGCACACATTTTTGTTTATAACTTTACAATTAGACTACATAGACAAATATTGCCAAAGACAAAAATAAAGAGAAAACATTGGCAAATAAAATTTTTTTTTGAAACAATGTGATCCGATGTACAGTGTACATTCTACAGGCATTCAAATGTTGCCCGTCTAGAGGCGGTTGTATGCATTAGAGGGTTAAAAATAACTATACAAATATCGAATAACATGCGTAAAATTTAAAATTTAAGTAAGTTTTGCTGTTGGAAAAACCATAAAATGGAAGTCATACGAATATGCTTCATTTTTATTCATATAATTAAAACAAGAAAGTTAGAGTTTTTTAAGAGTCTGCGCTACACGTAGAGTCTTTTAGTACCCAAGAAAGGACTCATTTTGGGTCTAGTTTGTTATTGCATAACAAACTATAACTGGGCCGTTACATGAAATGTACATCACAATGTATGGATGGATTAGATACATAGCATACACAGTACAATAAAGTTCAGATCACCAAAAATCAAAAAACAGCTAAACTTCTGTATTAAATTCAATGCTACTGAATGCTACCACAATAACCAATACTGTACATCGTACATCATAATGTATGAAAATGAAAATTTTCAAGTATCGTATTGGTAATAGCATTTTAATCACAAGTTGTAGTTAGTCACAGATGATAATTAAACATAAAAACAGAATCTGTTTTACTTTTCCGTACACAACGTGTCAAGGGAAAGTATAGGAATTGGTCCCGAAAACTTTTTTCGCAAAATTAGCTTAGATCGTCATAAAAACTCATGAAACGCGTAGAAAACCACTTTTTGAGACACTTTTCCGTTCGTGTGCCGTCGTCGTCGTCGTCGTCGTTGTCGTCATTGTCGTCGTCGTAGCTGTTTGTAAACACTATAACTCAAAAAATAACTGAGATAATCAAAATCTGGAAATGCCAAAAGTTTTGTATTCGAAAAACTTAGTTTAAGTTCGAAGATGAGCCATTTTCGATTTGATCCTGGGGTACTTGCCCTAAGAAAAACCTCAAAAAATTGACACTTTTGTATGGGAGGTACCCGTAAATCGACTCCGATTGGCTTCAAACTTTCTGGGAATTAATTTTTTGGGAGGAAAATAAGATTCTGAAATTTTGAAACCAATCAGAATCGATTTACTATAACCTCCCATACAATTTTTTTCGGAATTTTGACTAAAATTACCGATTTTTGGACATTTTTTGTATGGGAGGTACCCGTTAATCGATTCTGATTGGCTTCAAACTTTCTGAGGTTTCATTTTTGGAGAAAAAATAAGATTCTAAAAGATTCATGTTGATCGCATCTGCAGAAGTTTGATTTTTTGTCCTCAATTTTTGTCGAAATTTTCTTGGAAAAAATTGAGGGGCAAAAACCAAACTTCTGGTAATGCGATCAAGATGAAACTTTCAGAATCTTATTTTTTCTCCAAAAAATGAAACCTCAGAAAGTTTAAAGCTAATGAGAATTTTTCACTTTATTTTTATTATTATATTTTCACTGCCTTTATTTCAAGAAAATTCACAAAAAATAACCAAAAGTACCTACGGACAACGCAGGCCAACGGTACGGAAAAGTTCGGGATTACCAATGTAATTCTTTTTATTGGAATTAAAAAATCCAAAGTTTTGACCACCGATGGAGAAAAAAAACGAAGTTATGTACATTTTCAATGTACGTTTCATGTAACGGTAAAAACGCTCTTCCACTTTCATTTATCGGGAAATTGAACTATTACCGTTCATTAAAATGTACGTTACATGGAAACACAAAACCCAAAACCAAAACGGAATGATAATTAAATTCCATATGTTCATTAAAGGAACTCATGTTCCGAATTCGATATTTGAACCGCCTTCCGTGAATGCATTACATGCGAAATAATTATTTGCAAATTGCAGTGATAAATGATTAAAATAAAACGAAATGATTCTAACTTATTTTTGGATTTTAGGTTTGTTTTTTTTAATCAAAAATTTATTTAGTTTATGAGTAGATTGCGTATCGAATGGATTAATTTTAATGGAAAAGCAAATGCAACAATTCTCACATGCGAAAATTCTTATTTTCAATTCTCATAATTAATTTTCAATGTGGTATGTTCAGTCGTTCCTCTAATTTCTTAAATGAAATCAATTAAAGAGCCGCAAAAGCAAGAACAATCGACGGAAACCAAAACGATAACTTTAAATCATTGAAGCAATTACAACAAGGAGAGAAAAGACGTCAAAAAACGCATCGACCAAGTGAAAACGTAAACACGCAAACGTGGGCAAGCTTGAAGCTCTTCACTTATGAAAATAGATTCTATCTAGTAAAAACAAGTCAAAATCGCCAGATGGAGGTCTACATTTTTCAAATCCCAGATAGTGGTAAAACTGACCTCCCCGTTTTACACACGTCTGTCAACACAACACGAAAAAACCAATTAAATTGTTACATTTCGTCTGTGTTCAGCGGGGAAAAGTAGCGCAGCGAGAAAGAAAACTAATAAATTTAAGGTGTGTATTTGAGAAACGGATGAAATGTCGATTTGGGTGTGCCGAAGCACCGCGTCAATATCGAGTATACACGGGTGATAATTAGTAAACACTAAAAAAGTATACACAGCCGTTGCGAGTTAAACTGAAACATGGCAGATCAAATCGGCCCCAATCGGATATTTATTTCGTAATTATTTCGGTGAATCAATATTATTCGAATGCATGAAATTCAAGCCATTAGTCGCGTCTCCACCCAGTTCGTGCCGTGATCAATACCGCGCTTTTACCACTTACATGATGAATTTTCTATTTTATTCTCGCTCTGCCTCTGTCTCACTCGTTGTCGTCCACTACTCAATGCCACCGCTCTTTTCCATGGGTTTGAATCATTGCACGACGCGTTCGAAATGTCTCGGTAATTGTTTTTCCAGTAGCAATGTTTGATTCTTTTCACTTCAATCCACTTCACTGTTAATGCAAATAGAACGCGAATCGCGTTCATCTTCATTTTTTGCCCGTTATTTCGTACCGTTATCTTATGCTGTCATTGCAGTTCAAACATTGAAGCAGTCATTATTTTTCCGTTTAATTAAAAAATGCTTGTGTTTTGTTTGTGTGCTTGTTTTTTTTTTCTTTCTCTTTTTGCCCCGGAAAATAACAACGCAAATTATTTTTCGGAACAAATGAGCGCACAAATTCCGCGTGTTTCATTCGTTTATTTACTTCGTTTTTTCTTCTACTCCTTCAAAAAGCATGCAACGACGTTGCAAAGCTGCAACGAGCTTTGTTGATTACTCGAGCTTCCGTAATGTTAGCCGATGTTTTTTCCCTTTCTTTCTCTTCCAGTTTGTTGTTCGTGTTCGTTTTATTTTTCGCAAAAAAGAACTTGATTGAAACGAAAACTTGATTGAAGGAAAGGGATGGAAAATCGTTACGCTTTTGAGCTTCGTTTGCCTTGAAATATTTTATTCCAATTACACTCAATCGAAAATGAAGGAAAAAAAACCAACAATTTTCTTACGTTTAATTTTTGAAAGGAAAACGGGCAAATGTATTGATTCTCCGAGATCCGAGTTTACACCACGTTCATAATTACAAATGAACTAGGTCAAAGCGCTCCAAAACTGTTTGACTTTTCAATGTGTTAAAATTTTTGGACTTTATACTCAGGGCTAAATTATCGACGTTTTCTATTTTCTTCTCATTTACCACCAACTCAAATGTCTTTTATAGTAACGAACTGTTCCAAAATCATTACGATTGTAGTCACTAATTAAAAATGAATAGGCAAGAATGCGAACGTATCGACATAAGGGACAAATCC
>NW_022595247.1:58950-88747 GCF_009176505.1 Sitodiplosis mosellana | reverse complement strand
CGCATTTGTTGATGGATGAATCTCATTAATAATCGTAAGCGATGGAAAAGAGCCATTCATTTATGTCGTCGTCGTCATCGTCATCAAAATGAACATTTTTATATGTGTACCGACATCAATTTTTTTTATGACATACGGCCAATTTTTTGCTTTAAGTACTTCCGCTACGTAATGAAGTGCAAGAAATTAACTGTGATTTTTTTGGGGGCGACGCACGAATCAACTTCGCGATAACGAACAGTAGAAGAAGAAGGGAAAATAACTTTATCAGAGAGAATAAAAGGCATTTCATGTGCGACAGTTCAAGTTGTGCGACTCGCATTGCCAGCGGACAAAACTTCACAGACTCATTCACACCAAATTAACCAACTTTTCAAAGTGCTCTGACATCACCGAGCAAACGGATTATATCGAAACGCACCCGCCTACCGAAATATGGCAAAACCCAAGTGCAATTGCTCTGATAGAAACGATTAATTAAAATCATAATTTGATTTTTACGATACGAAATGTCAGAGCGGCAAGGTCTTGAGTAAATCAACGTTTTCCGGAGCAACGACGAAAATCCATCGCTGCAAACACACATACATATACACACGAACTTCTACTGCTACAGTCAAGGTAAATCGATCAGCCAAACTGACGGCAAGAATTTTAATAAATTTTCAACGGAATTCGAACTGCCTTGACATTGTATACCATTCCCATTTGTTACACGTCAGTCTCGTTGTGTTCTTTTTGCATGAAGTACCTGGGAAACGACTGCACCAGTTAGCAGTTGGAAAAAGTTTTTCATATCATTTTCACTGTGGAATACGGTCGATGGGTAGAGAGCGTTTGTTTTCAATGCATTGACTTTTACTTTATTAAATGGTATTTCTCTGCGTTTTTTATGATGCGATTGAACGAACGACTGGAAACGAAGAAGTTTGTTGCATCAAAATTCGATGGGTGAGATTGAGAGTGGAGTATGTTTCTTCTTCGATTTATATTTTTGAAAAGGCGAGTATGTTTTCTGATGATTCTGTTGGCGTTAAAGTAGAGTATGTTGGCGTTAAAGTAGAGTATGTTGGCGTACCGTCTAGCCTCCATGGTTTTCACGGTTAAACTGATAAGAGATAAGTGATAATTGTTTTCAGCTAAGCTATAGAAGACCCCGAGTACTACAACTTTTTGGAAGAGATCAAGTTGTTATCTCTTATCAGTTCCACGAAAATCGCAAAAAACCGTGACGACCCGCCAAAAATGAACATACTCGCCTTTAACCATCTTTTAAGTCGAAAGAAACTTACACTTCTCTTTCAAATAAAAGCGTGACAAACAGTTTAAAACAGTTGAATGAGTCAAAATCACTGTGTTGCTTGCACTTTTCATTTTCCTAAAACGATGAACCGGGTAAAGTGAGCCATAAACTTTGAATGCAGTATTAACAATATCAACAATATGTGGTATTCCATTATCGTTGACGATAAATTTTGCCAGACATAAAGAAAAAAAAATGAATGCCAGTATGGAGCCAAGCCGGCATTGAATCCAATTTTTATAAGACACAAATGGCTTAAATCGTTTGCCGATAATATAAAGCGCACCAATAAAATGGAGAGAGAAGGAGAGAGGGAGAAAGGGCAAGAGAATCGATATGCCGAAAGTAATCGCATGGAAGAAAATTAAACATTCACTTTTCAATGAAACTAAACGCTTGCGTTGCTGCATGATATCTTCGAAGTAGAAGAAGAAAGAGACCGAAACGACAATAATAAGTTCGGAATCGGGCGGTAAATGGTGTAACGGTGACCATTTGACTTAACCGCAGACTGTAAAGTAAACATTAACGCTCCATATGTGTCCAATACCGAATTGGAATTTTTATGTGCGATCAGAGACTGGGCAAAAGCGCCATCGAATGCAAAAACCATCCTGTCGCATTTGATCAGAAAATAAATAAAGAGAGAGAGAGAGAGAAAGAGGAGAGTTTTTTCATCCGTTTTTCGGTTTGGGGTGAGAAAAATGGCAGACAAACTCACAAGACTTGGACAGCTAATACCTATAAGTGTGAAGTCAACGTTTGGCCGGCAGCCAATCCATGTGACCGAATAAATAACTGAAACAGCTGAAATGTATACATAAAAATATTTTTTACGACTTTTGCCGCATGCTTTCATTGCCCACAATTTAATGTGATAAAAAAATATTTTCAGCTTTTTTCAATCGCAATTTGAATTGCACCAACGGCACTTTTCTCTCTCTATTTCACTCTTCTTCTCTTTGGCTCTTTTTCGCACTCTCGCACTCTCGCTCTTTTGTCTCTCTCTTCCACGACCGCAATATTATTGATTCATTGCTGCGATTGGGTCAGTTTATTTTTATCGTTATTTGTGCGAGTTCTTTTTTTCTGTTCAGTTCATGTCTGTTTTTTGTCTGCTTCTCCTAGCTGGTTGCAATCGGGGTGCTCAGACACCATTCGCTGCAACTGTCCACGAAGAGCTTTAGGTGTGAATGTGAGAAGGTTTTAAAATGCCAATGGAATCTAATGGGGCAATTTTGTGGTTGAAATCCACGAAAATTTACGGATGTGTCCCATGGTCATGTTGGTGATTTATTTGTTCATGCGTCCATTTTAAAAGTCGTAATGTTGCGTCGAATGATGTGATTCAAGCGAATGACCCAATATATCACCATCTGATTCATAATAGCAGAAAAAATCCGAATTACCTTGCAAAATGGTGCATTCAAGAAGTTTGAACCAAAAATTAGACTCATTACTCATTCGAAGGTTGGGGTGCGCTCCACATAAAAATGTTTGTATTTGACTTTTATAGCAATACATAATTCGCTTTTTTTTATAAGAAAACAATAATAACTTCAACTATTTAAAATTTGCATTGAATGCCCTCTGAATATAGCAAACTATTACTATGAAGATTGAGAAAAAAAGGAACACTACATGGGAAATAATAAATAGTTTGGTAAAATACTGACCTTGCAACTGAAGCAATGTGTGCAAAATAGCAACGAGACACGCGACCAATGCTATAATTGCCATAATTTCGTTGTTTACTAATTGCTTGCGACGTTGTGATAATCGATGGTTTCGTTTTAACCGTTGCCGTTGTCGTCATACAGCCAAATACCACTCAGCCTGCATACGCGACGCTACTCCAATGGATATATATATATTTGATATTCCTCTCCGTCCACTGCACACATACACAAACACACTGGCTGTGTTGTCCTGTTTTCACTGGTGGCTTTGGTCGTTGTCGTGCGTCGGTGTGCAATGATACATTTTTATGCAGAATACATTTCGTTTTTTCATGATTTCACTCGTAAAACTGTGCATTTGTGTGCAACATTTATGCTCGTAATCTTTCAGTGAATAATATTGTGATTTTACACTTCAACTCTCTCTTGTTATTTACACCGGGTCGAAACTTTATGCCAATTTTTTTAATACCAATTAAATTTTTCTCCTGTTTCGTTTGTTACTTGAGTTTATTTCCAACAGTTCAAATGAAAAGTGGTGCTTCATAAAACATGTGTCCAGGTGAGTATATTTTTCCGTTGTTGCTTGCTTCACAACATCATCATTCCTTCGATCCCATTCATTCAAACTGTTTTTTTCCACGAATTTGCACAATCACCCGATCCGCTAATTCGCCTGCTCGCTGAAACGAAACAAGAAATGGAAACTATTGAGTATGCAGTTTTTTATGTGTGGTGTGTATTTCAACATAGGGGTTGTGATTTTCATTTTATTTAAATTTCAATTTTCGCTCAATTAATTGTCCATTATTTGCCAGTGTTTTTTACTGTTTATTCTTTCAATTCTGTACACATTACACGCTTGGACAGGAGAGAAAGAGTGAAAAAAAAACAGTTTTTTTTTCCATGCATTTCACGCTTTTGTTTGCAGATAAAGTTTTCCCCTAATTAAAATGTAATTGAAGCAGCGCATAAAACATTCCGTTTTTTCTGCCTTTCTCTCGCTGTCTCTTTTCCCATATCGAAAATCAAACAAACGGATTAACAAACGGTCATTAAGAGGAATGAACACGGAAAATGTGATGGAAATAAAATGTTATGCAAGTGCGTTTATCCGCTCGAAATGCGGAAGGAGCCAAATTTGAGAGAGAGGCTGTCTGCGTTTTTTTCTCTCGTTACAACATGCCGACGAAATAAAAAAATAGGTATGAATTGCATAGTTATAGGGTTCATTGGACTGAATATAATAAAAGTAAAACATGTGCAATAACAATACATAAAAAAGCAATTCATAAATTTCGAAGTTCTAAACGCTCTCCCGCCATGAAATAACTCCATGACTATTAGTTTGGCGAGTAGAAGAAAGAGCGGAACAAACACAGAGCATATTCAAATTGTCGGTTGAATGCGAGTAGCAAAAAAAATGTGTAATAAACTAATAATTCATCTGCAAAATACCGCTTAAGCTTTTAAAAGCATCCAATGAGAATTGTATGCGCACCACTGAGAATGCAAACATGTGTCGAAAAAAAAAACGAAAGAGAGAGGAGAGCAAGAGAGAAAGAGGGAGAAAGCGTGCGTCGTGCTATTAAACAGCTGAAATAAAAGCGAATAAATAAAAATTGTGGCACAAAAATGACGGAATTCCCTGTGTGTACTGGCTGCCGACTGTTCGCCGTGCAGAGTCATCGCGATGGCATTCGACTTCTCTTTCTGATCAACATTGCCATTGTATCTCAAGCACCATCAACATATTTCGTTTTCGATGGGCGCAGTCGAACACACGCAAAAAGCCAACAAAAAATAACACGAATACCAATAACATTTTGGGAAATGGTGTTACGTGAATATATGTGCTTATGACTGGTTTTGTGCGGCTTCCCCGTTGCATGATGAAATTTATGTTAAAAAATGAAAATTTCGTTGCGCCACAGAGACGGAGAGAGAGAGATCCGTATGCAATTGAGCAATGATGCTGTGACACTTTGTGTGCATTTCATTTTTACTTGGATACACATTTTTGTCGATGCTTAACCACGTTTTTTTCCCACAATTTTCATCCGTGTAACTTTCACTCGGTATTTTTGTGTAGCTCTTTGGTTGTTGCCACAGTTTTCGTTCTGTTTTTTTCTTCTCTTGTTGTTGTCATCTCTCTCTCGTTTATCACAGTATCCTTTCATGTTTTTGTCATATTTTCATCACGACAAACAGAGGACGAGAAAAAATATCGCATTTTTTAATAAAATAATAATGATGATAACGGAATCGATAACGATATTCACTGCATTGGCCACTTTTTTTGGAACGTTGGGCTTAAATGCGTGGAAAATATTGCAAAAGCATTGAGCCTTTTTTCCCATTGTGTTATATGCCGACTGGTATTTAAAAATAGAATGAAAAATCGAATATCCATAAAAATGACTTTTACCACAATGTAGCACAAACACAGCCTTTCCATCGACTCGACTCGACTCGACTCGACTCGAGTTCGTGTGTTTTTACGAGCGTTCGAGTTTCATTTATGACTCCGTGTAAACATATTATTTAATGGAATCGCCGACATTTTTTCGAATAATATGATCTAGGGGTATATGACTGGTGAGGGAATTTTTTTTTTCGTTCGTTTTCATTTGAGACGAGAAAGAGAGAGAGAGAGAAAGAATAAAAAACTTGCAATAAAAATATTTTCACCTTTTCGAAGGGTGATTTATATACTAGGTTCTGTTTTCATTTATTCACAACATGGTTGCGCCTTTTTTCCCCGAAATACTGGTGTTATCAACAGTTTACAAAGTGTGAATAGAGATAATCTATGTAAAATAACAAAAACACCGAAAATGTGGCGATTATCGATGAACAAAATACACAAATAGATTTGCAAAAAAGCCGAACGATTGGTCTAGCCCCTCCAAAAAATGATGATAATGATTAATGGTGCATTTTATTTGATTGGTCAATGTATGCATTTCACAAATTACACATATGTGCATGGCAAATGTGTCCATTCGGTTTTGTACCATTCACCGAATTGTGTCAACACTCGCAAATGGGATCGCCTACGAAATTGAATGCTCTGCCTCTTTTTTCAGCCCTCTCTCTCTCTCTCTCTCTCTCTCTCTTTCAATCAGATATATTTTTCACTGTCACATCACATGCAAATCAATGCCATATGCTATGAACTGTTGACAAATTGAAAATTTATGTTAAATGGTTTTAATGAATTCCTTTTTTTTCGGGGACTGGACGAAATAAAATGCCATAATTGAATTATTCAGCTCAATTCGCGGAAATTGATTTCCCACGATGACCATTCAATGAATATTGCAAGATCGTTGAACCGCAAAATGTGAAACAATCAAAGTGACACACGCACAATTGATAAGAGTGTCGGTGACCCAATGACCCAAGGATGCCATGGTCGGAACATAAAACCATTGAAAATTGCTTTAAAGATTTTCAATTCAATTAAACACATCACACGAAACAGATCGACAGATAATCTGCGTCGGCATTTCCATTCAATGTCCGTGTTAGCACGCCATTCAATTCAATTCATTGTTTTTATCATGTGTTAATCGGCTCAATTTATCGATTAAGGTAAATAACTTCTCACACATGTATGTATGTATGTATGTATGTATGTATGTGTGTGTGTGTGTGTATGCGAAATTGAAACCTTTAACCGCGTAATTGATGCTGCAATTTTAACCTTTGGTTAAATTATGTGTCATGCTGTGTGTTGTTTCTGTTGTGCTAACTAAATCTTCTGGAATCGACTTAGCGTAATGAAAATCCATTTATTTACTTTAACGACAACACGCAGCACAGCCCAGTGGAACGGAAAAACGATCCCATTCGAAGCGGAAAAGAAAGCTTAATTTCCCCTTCGCATGAATCGAAAAAGTAACGCAATGCAATGAGATTGTGTTGCTTTTTTCTCTTCCTCTTTTTCTTCCTTTCGCTTGTTATATACACAACAAGATATATGTCAGTCCGTTTCGAATGTCTTTCAGTTTACCATGCACAAGTAGCAAAACAACACGGTACTTATCTGAAATTAGATATCTTAAGGCGACAAGACGAAAATTTACCGCTTCATTACGACCGTAAAAAAGAAGCAATCACCCTCGTTCTCTTCCTCTTTGGAAAATGTTGAACACACGAAAATTGAATGTGAATTGTGTGGATTCTCATCGTTAGAATGGTGTGTTCTTTTTTTGTGCATTGTTCCGTTCTTGCTTTCCGTTGTTGGAAGTCGAACAATGGCGAAGTACGGCGGGAAGGCAGAAGAAAACTATGCGGTTGTTCTACTTGAAAGGTGTTAGGTGCAATTATCAACAGTCGATTATGTTGTAAGAAGCGGCGGTTTGTTTTGCGAATACACTCTTTTCTTTCGCTCTCTTCATTTTAAATGGCCCATTGTATATGCGAAACAAACAGACAGCTGAGACACTCAAGAGCGAATGTGTTTGTATCTCGAGAGAGTTTCAATTGCAACCGGCTGCTGGAATTTTCCCTGAAGCACTTGTCCAAAAGGGGAATCTGGTTTGAAAGCTGTTTCACAGTCATACAATTGCGCATTAACACCATGATTCAAATGTTAGCACATGAAATTATGTGCCATTCTAAAGTGCAACACATACGATGTGTATGTCGTTTGTCATTTAGCCATTAAAACAAAGCCTTTTGCAAATCTCAGCGGTCAATATTCAAATTCACAGAGAAATGGCTGAAAATCGGTGTGAAAATACTTCATGATATGGAAACTGGTCGAAATGGTGGATGAAGAAAATCAGTGTTGAAAAAATTGATCGATCCGTTGAGCCTTTTGTCATGGCAATATTAAAACCGAAGTATTCGTCGTTTAGGTCCTGCCTCGCCAAAGTGTACAGTTCATATCAAACACCGTAGCATTTCACACCGTAAACATTGCATAAGCATAATGTGCATCCTTCGAAAACAGTATACATATTGACATGCCATGCGCTTGTGTGCTATGGACTAGCTTTCGGCGCTGTGAAAAAACCCTTTGTACGGAAAGTAATATTTGGGTAATGGCACGAAATATGCTGGAATTTTCGTTTGGCCTCGACATTTTATCATCAAACGACAGCCAAGATGTATTGCATTTCGAATGTGCAAAGAGCTCTTTCGATGGACTACACTGTGGCTTTGCATGTTCGTTTGAGCGAGTGAAGCGTTTTGTTGTTGGACAACCACGTTGTCGACGTTGGCTGCTTGCATTGCAATTTCATAAATTTCGTTTTGCCTTCTCCAAAAATTGCATGCACCTTGCACTCATTTGTATACACATACACAAACGATGCTTGAGCTACAGTTTAGATGGCAGCCACCAGTAAACAACCGAATGCCAAATAAAGCTCTATCGTCTGTTAATAATAGTGAAGCGAGACGGAGAGACAGCGGTCTATAGGAAAAAGAGTAAGAGAGAGAGAGAGAGAAAGAGAAGCAGAGGAAACGACTTCGTTTGAAATGTGAGCAAAATGAATGCATGCATATTTCAGTATGCCATTGAGCAGCCTGGAACAATGTGTTGCCCGTTGCAAATGCAATTTATAAGCGTGGCGTTTGGTCGGTTAGCGCGTTTAACCTACAAAATGGATAAATTACGTGCAGGAAGGTAAAATTTTAGTACAGTTTGAAAATAACATTTTGAAAACTATTAATTTTCATTGAAACAATGATATACCACTCGATAGCGTGAACCGGTTCTTGCTTTCCGTTTCCAAGCCTCTCATCGACCGGAGTGAGTGAGTTAGAGAGACAGAGAGAGA
This sequence comes from Sitodiplosis mosellana, assembly GCF_009176505.1. NCBI lineage: Eukaryota > Metazoa > Arthropoda > Insecta > Diptera > Cecidomyiidae > Sitodiplosis > Sitodiplosis mosellana. Next base: position 79,970 of record NW_022595247.1, on the reverse strand, counting down.
AAGCGCGAGAGTTGGCTCTCTGCTTCGTTCGTTCGTTCGTTTGTTCGTTCGTTCGTTTTTTTCCCTAAATTTTTCATTTTTATTGAGGGGATAGTAATTGCAACGTGCATAACAACTCGACTCGGTTCGAACTGCAATGTAGTTGCGGTAGAATAATGATGCTATTCATTTCAGTGGCGTAGCATTTTTTCACGTGCCGTTCGCCGTGAAATGGGCGACGATGACTGCGACAACAGACACACGGCAACTGAAGAGTCCGGATGAAATAGAGAGCGAGTGGGAGAGAACGAGAAAGCAAGGGAGAGACAGATCAGTAAGAATGGCATGGCTTTGGCTATGGCTATGCATACGAAATACACTTTTATAGCTCACAAATGGCATTTTACATTCTACCATTCCATAAAACGGAATCCCGCCAAAACTCATTAATATGACGAAGTACTTACAATCACATTTCAAATATCCACTTTAATCTAACCGTATTTGAAACAAATTTGTGAATACACTCTCCCATTTTGCACTCTTACATACACAAACAAACAAAAAGCCCAACACGCACGCACATCGCACACACACACACATACAGATAATATGGCACAAACGATTAACACACAATCGTTCCGGATAATGTGTAATGTGCATTCGATAAATTCATTATAATTAAAATTGCAGAGCACGGGCGCAATGCTATAACCTCAACGCCAAACATTAACTGAATACCTCAAAGTGGTGTATGTGAGTGAGCGACCTGAGTGAGTGTGTTCGGAGTAAATATGCCTGGGAAAAACCGTGCAAACAAAACTATTTTAATTTAACTTTCAAGTGCTAATTAGGATAAGGTGTATGTTATTATTTACAGGCTTTAATCGTGCTCAATTCCCATTTCCATGCTGAGTTTCATACGTTACGTTCGTTCGTTCGTTCGTTTTGTTTCGGCGTATGGAATTCGTTTGTGTTTGAACGAATCGGAAAATGGACGATCTTCGATTTTTGGCTCAGGTGAGCTGGCCATAAACGGATGTAATTACTGCGCTAATAATGACAAATTGCAATGCTCCTCTGTGAAATATAAGAAATCGATTGCCATTACTGTTTGTGCGCCTTTGTTTTCATTCGGCTTTGCAGAACGAAACTGTAATCCGGTATTTCGGTTATTTTTCATTTACATTCGAACGATATCCAAACTTGAGTGAATTTAATTTGCTTTTGAAGTCGGCATTCTTTCGAACTATTCTCCGGTTGTGGTGGTTGCAAGATGCACGGATGGATATGAAAACCCCATTTGTTTGATTTGATTTGATACGGAAATGTGCAACTTAAATATTCAGCACATTTGAAATTATTTCAATAATAACAAACTTGCGAAAATGGACATGAAAAAGCCTTTTGTAATGTAATCCGATGGTGAACATACAACCGCGAGGCCATGGTTTTGGACTTTTTGCTTTTCGAACAAAAGTACCAAGTTTATTTGCGATGAGCAAACAAACGAATGTGAAAAGCAACGACGAGAAAGTGAGACAGAGAAAAGGAGAGTGAGTAAGAGATGTACAAAGCGGAAACTCATTCTTCCACTACTTGATGCCCGACGATTGAGTGTAAAGCGTACGCTCTCTCTCTCTCTCCCTCAGTTGATGTTTGAAAAGGCATGTGGGCCGGCGCAATTGCGACAAACACAATTCCGAAATCAAGCACTTTATTCATATCCGCTTCTTGCATTTGCAACAACACACAAACTAACCAAATAACACATTCAACTTGATTTCCCGCTCCCAACGCAAACTTTTCTGATTAGATTTGTTTTTCTTTCGCTTTCTGTGGAAGAGTGAGAGTAGGAGTGAGAGCGAGCGACTCGGTATCTTTTGTCTTCAAAAGGCTGCTCTGTGTGAATGTGATATGTACGTGTGCGGCGGTACTCGCAAAACGCATCGTCAATTCACCGAATGTAGTAATCTTTTCAAGTGGCTAAATTTCTAAATGCTTTTCTAGTTGAAATGTCGTACAGTGAGTGTGATAAATTTGGTACATACACACACATACATCTAGCGTGTCTTGAGTTTTATTTCCTGTTGAGTGTTTTTCATCAGTTTGTACGAGCGATTTGTATGCATTAAATGCATTGCGTCCAGCGTGGAAAATCCAAACGTTAAGTTTTAACCAAGTGAGATTGCGAGTTTCAACAGACACACACGAAATGGAAGGGAGCGAGAGAGTGAGAGAGTAAGTGAACATGGAAACATTATCATTTTGTCTTGCTTAAGATAGATGTTTGGGGTGCTTGTAGTTGATTTACATAAAAGCAACCACTTGTAAAGTTCATCCATAAAACGAACACACAAACACACATACACTGATACATCAAATACGCTTGGGGAAGACGGAACGAAGAAAATCTCTTATTTCTAGCAAAACATTTGAATAAAGCTTTAAATGCAATGTGTGTATTAGCTTCCTTTTCACCGTAAGTGTTTTTCTTTTCTTTTTCGCTCACTCTCTCTCTCTCTCTGTGTGTGTGTGTCTCTCTCTCTCTCTCTCTCTCTCTCTCTCTTTCACTTCCTTTTCTTTATTTAACTCGGAAAATGTTTTTCATTACATTGGTAGGTTGGGTGTTTATTGGTATACAAAAAGCCTCAACCATGCAAGAGATATCATCACACACAGAAAAGAATCCCCGGAAATTTTAGGTGTTCGCCGTAAAATTTGACATTTATATATAAATTTCTATATACATTTTACCAGCAACACTTGAATTTTCCGGGCGATGACATAATTTCAAATATTCCAACAGAAATTAGCGCCATCTGTCATTTCAAGCGATAAAATATACATAGTATTTGATAAAATGTTCGAAAATATGTCATCGCCCGGAAAATTGAAGTGTTGCCGGTAAAATGTATATAGAAATTTATATATAAATGTCAAATTTTACGGCGAACACCCAAAATTTCCGGGGATTCTTTTCTGTGTGCAGGCATCAAAGGCAGATTTGGTTGCGGTGGAGGTGACGAAGGGAGAGAGAGAGTTTTCGGGAGCAAATTGAGTCAAACTTCAATGAATGTTGAAAAATAGCAGCAATTAACAAAATACATGCATATATGAATCAACACCTGCTATTTCTTTCAGTCTCTCTTTCTCTCTCCCGCTCGCTCACTCTCCCGACTAAATAGAAACATACCGATTCAGAGGCAATTGTTGGCAATAAAGATATAATTAGAGCCGTAATAAGTCTCACATATCCGTGACATTTTCAGGTCATAGCCTAAACAAGTATACGTACACACAATATTCAAATGCATGTTCGGTTTATATGTATATAAATTTTCATTTTTCATGCACAGGCTGCGATTTTCTTTGAACAACGCAGAAACCGATTCATTTTGCATCAGCTGGTGTTAGTGATTACACCTCATTTGCATTGTACGTACATATAATCGATTTTTATCTGCATTTTAGTTCAACATACAATGCAGAGCTTTGTGTTTAAATCAAGCCAAAAAAAAAACAGATTTTTGGCAGCTAGAAAATAGTGTGGTGGAAACAACATTGCAACAGAGAATTTTATAGCATTAATAAAGTGTAGCAGGAAGTTTTTCTGTCTCTATTTCTGGATGATAATAATTGAAAGTAAAAGGCAAAAGCATCGCTGCTTAAAACAGCACGTCGCTTGACTTCATTTAACAAACTCTTATACGCTTCATCTAGTAATTGCATGGAACTAAACGCGCAAACAAACTTAACATTCTCCGGAGTTTGCCTGATGCTGACGTCGTACAAAGTCCAAAACAACATGAACATTTTATTCTTTTTATTTGATCAAAACATGTTGCTAGCGTTGCGTTGAAACATCCAAAGTGCAGAGCAGAAAAAAAAGTCCACCAAAGTAAACATGGTCACGAACTTTGAACAAGAAAATGAGAAAAAAATACGACTTGACTAATTAAAAAGTCTCATCAGCATGAATCTCCAATAAAAATGTGTATTCGAAGTTTTCTATTTTACTTACACAAGTTTCTCTATCTCTTACTACTTTGTGATAGTATTTTTGCTTGGGTGTGAACCATATTCAAACGAACATTTTTCTTTGATGCACAACGAAGAAAAAAGCACGCACACATACACAACTGAAACGGATATTAAAGCAATTTGTGTAATAAACATGTTGTGTTTTATTTTCGTTTCGTATTCTTTTTTCTATCCCACTGCCATTGATTTTCGGCTCTCGGTTGGCCATTTCGAATGCTGGTGCTTATTACAATACCACCAACCCAAATGCGGTGTAATAAATATGAAAATCCATTAAGATGGCTGCCGCTTTTTTTTTCTCTTTTCTTTAACATGCACCCAAACACGGCGATAATATCCAAATGACATCGACTTAAAACTCGGTGTTAGTGTTGAAAAGTGGAAATGAATCGCTTTCGATTCCGCCTTAAATGCACTCAACGATGTTGCTCCGTGTTAATTTTTCTACTTTTTTCCTTCTTCTTCTTCTTCTGCTTCTGCTTCGTTCGCCCCACTCTCTCGCTCCTGTTCTTGCTTCGACGAGACGAAAGTCTTGGGAAAAACCTTAAAAGTTTCATTGCAGATTCATTTTTTATGTATACCGATGTGAAACATATCTTCGGCAAGTTTTTTGCAATTTTTGCCCAGGAATAAAAGCGAGAGAGCGAGAGAGAGAGAGAGAGAGACAGAGAGAAAGAGAGAGAGAGAGAGAAAATGGACAAGAAGAACCACAGTAGGAGAAGAAAAATGCGGAACATATGAGAACGAGAGGAATGGAGTGAAAACTTCAAAGATCGTCGTGGCGGTAGTCGCCACAGGAAATAGAAAAGAATTCCAACCGACAACAAAAATGGCGTTCAACTTTTGCAATTAGTGGAAACATTTTTGGTGCATACTTAAATTGAGCCAACGACCAACCGACCAGCTCGAACGGAGCTAAACCAGTGCTAAAAATCCATCGTTGCAATATTCAAGTCTTTTAAAATTCATGGTTGGATCTATGGTTGTTTTGTTGAATTCACCGCACACATTTTTCCCCGTTGTTGTTGCACGTTTAGCGTTTTTCATATGCAGTTCATCAGTGCATCAGCGGGATTTCATAGACTCAAAAAGTCAGCGGCAACACGGCTGTGGTAGTGGCAATGGCATCGAACAAGAAAATACGATTAAAACAAAGTTTCCCACCGAAATATAAAAAAGTAAATATGTGCTTTACAGATTCTCCGTTTATTTTATTCATTTGGCAGCATTTTTAGTCGGTGTGTTTTGTGAGCTTGTTGCATTTTCCCGAATTTTTTCTCTCTTTCTTCCTCTCGCTCTCGCTCTCACTCTCATCCAATTTATCATAATTTATTTATATGAATTTCATGAATTCATGATATAGATGTTGAATTCGACGACGTGAGGTATGCGAATCATTTTCCATTTCCCATTTTATTCCTTCAACAACACACTCTTTCCCTCCAGCTCTCTTTCTCTCTGCTTTCTTGCGTGGCTGGTGTTTGGAATGCATGATATTTGTGGGGCTTTAAAATAGTTGCAGACACGTATTTAACCACTTAATATATTGCGTGCATTTTGATGGATGACGAGATTGAGTGGATTTTTCTTCACCGCCAGTTTATCTCTTTCTTTCGCACAAAAATAGTGAACGAATTATTTCTTTCGTTTTTTTTTTAAATTTTATTTCGTCCAAATTAGAACCCGTGTGGAAAATTTTCGTCGATTAATTTGGGACATTTTGACCGACTAAATGTGATTGTCTCGAACAAAATAAGCAACTGCAGTTAACTTTAATCACAAATCACTCTTAGTCAAAATGTCCCAAATTAGTCGACTGACTGAAAGAATAACTAAACATGATTGTCTCCATACAAAACGCATGATTTCAATCAACTTAGCCAGTTTTAATTGTGTATCACTACATACAGTTACATACAACTGGGTGACTGTTAGTCATTTTATTTGCACACGGGAATGCCAACATTTACAAAATGCTCTTCACCTTGCGTTCATGCGATTCCACTTTTGGTTTGGAAAGAAAAAAAGGATGCGAAAAAACGGGTTTATTTACTAAAGACAAGGCGCAAAATAGATTTGCTTTTGAGTTGGGAAAGAGAATAGTAGAAAAAATCTTTGCTTTTTGGATGAACAAATTATTTAATTGGATTTTTTCATATTTCTCAAGTGCGTCTCGGATCGAAGTACTTGAGCCACGAACGAGGAATTAAACCAAAAATAAACAAATTCCATCCTTGACGCGAGTATTTTCAGAAGAAAGAAAGGAAAAAAATCAACCTTGTGTGTCCTTTAACAACAAAAAAGGGAAGAAAAACACTGTACTGAAAAATTTACCAGGCAATCATTAAAAAAAAACTCTTCCCTTTGCGATATATTTTGTTATCTTCAAAAGTGTTTGTGTTCAAAATTAACAAATGCGTCGATGGGAAAAACAGCTTTACAGCTCTCTTATTCACTCAGGCTTTGCCATTGCGCTGCTGCAGCAGACGTCGAGCGATGAGAGACTGAAAAAAGTGTTATTTTTGCTAGACAGAAAGAAATTAAAACACTCTGCGAGTGAACAAAAGAGAGCATTTTTCCAATGATTCTAAGCGCTGCCGACGTTAAAGCACCCATTGCCAGTGTATTATACGATGTTTAATGGCGTACTGATGTGGGAATATTACTTTTTGAAAAGGAAAAAAAAGAAAAGAGTCAGTTTTTTTTCACGTTCTTTGTTTCGATTCATCACATTTTATACTTTTCATAAAAGCTTTCTTTCATACACACCGAATATGCCGCCCCTTTTTTTCTCATGCCCAAAATAAAAACGATGAAGATAATTATATAAGTGAATTTATTTGATTTTTTTCTTCGCTCTTTGACTCAAAGTAAATAGCTTCACTCACTGCATGTACAATTGTAGCAAATTCAAGCATTTTATTTTCGTTAAGTTCGCTTATTTTAAACAATATGCGCCTACTTTGAACAAATGAAAAAAAAAACGCTCGAATAATTTAATCATTTAGACAATAACGCACACTTGGCTACGCAAGCGAAATGCAAGTTGCTGTTTGATATATTGCTTTAATTAAACGAGTTGCACATTCCGGAAAATGGTTTGCGATTCCGATGAATCTTTGATGTCGATGTGTATCACAACATACATTGCAAATATTCTGTATCGTTTCTATGATTTCGACAAGGTAAAAAAAGAACATTTCAAACTTTCCTGGTATCAAATTTATTTTTAGCTTGAAATATGTGCCAGAGTGTAACAGTGTCATTCCCTGTGCGTACGGAGACATATTTTCATTTTCATGCAAAGAGAAATAAAACCAATTCGACAGAAAATTAATATATTTCAATTTCACCATCGATTTTTCCGCTAAATGAAACACGTTCGCTTACTCTTTCTGTAAATGGTTCGATTTCAGTAAAATGTGTACTCGTTCCAATTTTCAGCTCTGAAACGGTACGATTCCGTTGGGAAAAGCGCGATGGGAACGAAATGTTGTTGTATGGCAAAACGAAGTAGTGAAAAGAGATTGGATCTGTGGTAATTATTGATGTGATCGATGATGCTTGATGCGTCACATTGAGACTAAAACAACTGAATCAGCATTTATGTATACATCCACGATATTTTACACGCACAGCTTAGGTACTTAACTAAAATCACTAGTTATTATCTGCTGTTAGCAAAAAAGGAACGATAAAAAAGCAGAATGGTAGGGTAGAATCCCATTCATATTTGCGCAAAATGTTTGTGTTTTTATTTTTGTATGCAATTTTTCGTTGTTGTCTTTGTTGTTGTTGATCATTTTTGTCACGTTTGGATTTAAATTTCCAGCATCAAGTGTACGGTGTGTTGGGAAAAGTCTCAACGGATTGAACCTCTATGCAATTACTATCATTATGATTATTGTTTTGGATGACACATATGATATTGTGGAAGCGATGACAGTGGATATCGTTATGTGCATCACTCCTCAGCTCCAACACTTTGCAACGCATTTAGTGAGAATTGGAAAAGTAGACGGAATTTTCGGAGAATGCATACAGTCGTCGAGACGAGAGTAACAGACGAAGTGCAACACAAAATGCAAAAAAAAGAGAGAGAAAAAATACTACAAAAAAAGAGAGGATGAATAGATGGAAATAAGTGCACTCACTCGGAAGAACAATAACAGATGCTGTGCTCTTTTTTCCCGGATTTATTTTTCCCTCTTCAGTCAGTTGTTCATTGAAATCGTCGTTTTTGTCGTAATTTCTGTCATGTCTGTCTCTCTTTTGTTTGTTGGATTTCAGCTTGAAATTCTTCACTTCTCTGCCTTTTTTCTCTCTATATTTTTTACACATTTAATGTTGATCTCATCAGGCAGCTCACGTAGTGTGAAACGGCTCACACAAAAATCGCATGAAAACTATGAACGAAGCAAATACCAAAAAACGCCTTCAACAATACTATCAAATCCTCTCTATTTATCGCAAACTAAAACAGACAGAAAAAAAAGTTCCAACGCTTTCATTTTACATTATTGCAATTGCGATTACAAAACTCTTTCGCTTTCACTCTATCAACACCAGACATATATGAACTATACACATTCATTTCACCGTATTCAAAATGGATTCAATTCATTTGTTTACGTGAACACACAAATTTCTTATTCTTCCTCTTTTCGCTCTCGTTTCATTCGTTGCCGCAGCTAGCAGTTTTTTTTTCTTTTTTTCTTATTAAAAGATAATCTGATTAGTTTTCTTCTTATTGTAATTGATACCACTCACTCTTTCATACAGTGACCAGTCAACCAGTCAGTATGGTTTCGTGTGCAGCTCTTATTTTAATCACGACCACCTTCAGCGAACCCGACTACAGAAAATTGAGTGCGTCCGTCTGCGACGAGCAGTGAGTATTTACTGATGGCAACAATGAAAAATCGTGAACAGGTCTACCCGAAGTTTGTGTTGAACCATATCATCCCATTCACAACGACGACGACTATGACGACCGTTGCTCCGCTACTTTGAGCCATGGAGATTTCACATTGCCACACACCCAGTACTAGTTGTTTTTGAAAGGCGAGCTAAGTACGGTTTTGGCTGCACATGGAGTGGATACGATGCATTTTCTGTGTACAAAAAAACAAACAGCAACAAATAAAATATCCTCTCTTGGTATTCTCCCCTTCGTGGGATATTTTTTCCACATTTCCATTCCGTTGCTGGTTGGCATGGTGTTCTAAGGCGTCGGCGCAGTTGGTCGTATCGTTCAAATTTTGCCGGTTTGTCAAAGGTTCTAACCTACAAATAGAGACAGACACACATTGGCATGTTATTGCTCACTGGTCAGATTTTCCGATTGTATGTGTGTGATTTTTTTTTCTCGCGTTAGCATTTTATCCCCCCAAGACAAACTCGAACAAATATGCTGTATGTTTGCGTGAAACTTTCGATATCCATCGAATGATGATAGCGGTAAAAGAGAAGATTGAATCTTTTAACCGAATGGCATTCTCTGCCTCAACAAAGAAACGCATTTTTGCCAATGTCAATTGTGCATAAAATTGAACGACGTGCGTTAACATTGTTTTCAGCTCGATCTTTGTTATGTTTTTCGCTCGTTTATTCCTTTTTTCTTCACCGAATCGAATTGGATTTGTTGTTTATCCTCAACGACTTGACAATTTCCATCCAATCACTCGAATAATTATCGTGTCTTACCGTTGACAGTGGCAACAGAAAAAAAAAATCGACCGAAAAGAGAGTGCGAGAGTTGAATAGTGCCTGCAGTGAGTATCATTTGTGCTGGATTTTTAATCATTTCACGGCGGGTACTCAATAGAGCCACAGGCACCTCGCATCCCCATATATTCGAGCGCGGGACGGATGGTATGTACGTACGTTTACAATCCGTTGTTCGCATTGTTAAAATTCATTCGATATCATGTTCGAACGCTGGTTCAATCGTTACTATATCGAGAACTAAATGACATTATGTCATTACATATAGACAGAAGTACAGCAGCTAGTGTACAAATAGATTGGAATGACTTTGCATGAGTTTGTTGTTCGACAATAAACAGTAAATTCACTCTCTCTCACACACACATCCAAACGCTGATCAGTTTTCGCAGAGCACAGGAGACAACGACGACAAAAAAAATGAAACAAAACAAAACGAGAAGGGAAAGAGACCGAAAAAAGAGCGAACGAGAAAGAAATAGATTAATACTGAATGCTTTCGATGCTATCAATACCGCTGCTGGCACCTAAATGCAAATGGCATAGCCAGAGACTGTGGATTACGTCGATATTCGCTGTCAAGTTAAAAAATATGCTTTTTGTTCGATTTTTTTCTCTCTTTCGAAAATCGGTTTCTTCTCTCTCTCTCGCGAGCACTTGGTCGCTTACTTTTTTTTTCTTCGTTTGCCCAAGCTCATATTCTCATTTTGCATCGAGCACATATTAGTGTCGATGGCTGAAAATGTCCGCACACGACATGAGAGAAAATCGACGAAACAAAAATAAACTACCGGCTGCAACATACACCATACACATTGCAAGCAACTCAACCCTTTGCCAGTGGGATTAAAAATGCCATCAAATAAATTGGTTTCACCATTTCATTTCCATAGATTTTGTCGTTTCGACGACGTTTGCTTTTGGTTGCTTTTCTCGCTCTTTTTTCCCATGCATTCTGCTCTTGCTCCTTCCATGTTCTGTTGTTTACGTTCACTGTCCGCTCTCGTTGTATTCCGTTATTATCCGTATGTTATTTCTCGTTTCTTTCGTTAATCCGTTCGCTTTTCTCGAGGCTCTTTGTTAATGGTTTAGCTTCGATTTTTTTCCTCTGTTTGTGGACTCGTTGACGTTCGACGCATTCATAACCACTAGTTTTTGGGAAACGGTGCATCAGCGAGTGTGCCTTAAAATCTGCCCAACCATCTGTGCGATGCGAGTTTTCACAGCTGTCATTTTGGTCGAATATTCATTTTTTCCTTTCTCTGTCCCATTTGGTTGACTCTTTGTTGAGCAAAAAATTGAATTCGGTGGAACCACCACCACATTGGATGGTGTGAATGAACAACGAGGGGGAGCGCTTAATAAATACCAGATATTTATGAGATCCACGTCACCGGCAACTTTCTGCCATATCCCCAGAAACAATGGTCATCGCACTCACTTATATGCTAAATTTGGCATCAGACTGTTGCCAAGCTCAACGTCACTAGTTATTGAATGATCGATATTCCAACACAAGATATATACAGAGAGAAAAATAGCGGACAAGTGTCGTTGCTACGGAGCGAAGCGCCGCTGCCATCATGTTCTCAATCAGCCAATTACCGATGGATCAATTTTAACCATGCAGCATATTAATTTTTCGTTCTGTCAACACAGTGACAGAATTGAAAGTGACTCTCGAGAAACCAGTCGATTCCCGAAAAAAAGTCAACAAAAAGCCCACCCACTCGCTTGTATCCAACTAACTGAACGCTTTGAAATGTGATGTCATTGCATCATTTGCCAAAGAGTTCTTTGAGAACGAGAAAAAAACGAATTCTAACTGTGGCATGGCGATAGAAAAGGTGAAAAAGTGAGCGTTTTTTGCGGCGATTTAATCGAATTCACTACCCGAATCTTTATTTAGATTTGGTGTAACTTTGTGCTTGTTAATTAGTTTTGTTGTACATTTTCGATGTGAATCTGTGCATCTTCCAGTGCACACTCCACTGCCAGACAGAGTACTTGAGAGCAAGCAGGTACTTGCAGTAAATTGTAAATCGTACACACGTGCAAAACTTCTATTTCTAACTGTATTTAGACGGTGCGACATTGTCGACGGAATAAAAAAGAAGTCAATTTACGCTGAGCAACACCAAATTATGTAAATTTTCTTCCAAACAAATACTCTGCAAAATAAATTTCGGTATCATTAATTTTTCCTGTATTGCAGCACACTTTGGCTGCAAGTTGATGCAGTTGCTTGGGAATATTAATGAGAAAACCGTATTTGAGTGCAAACACGCGGAATTTATGATTTTAGATAAACTTCATTTGCATAAAACTTTGCCATTTTGTCTGCATGTCGCTATTTGCGCACTCTGAACTAAAATGAGATCAATTCTTCCACTTGAATCACTTCAACTGGGAACGAAAGAGTGAGTGTGTGTGTGTATGTGTGTTTGTAATCTCCAAAAACAGCATTATGGTAATATGACAGTTATTGCATCAATCAAAACCAATGTAATGAATACGAAATTGTTTGAAAGTTTAGCACACAAAATAAATCACATTTCGATGAAGCGGATATCACTTTGGCATTCATTGTGATTGAATTGAAATCTACGATTTCAGCGTGCATTTTATGTCTTCTTTGATTACTGTAATGAAATGTGGATGATTCATAACGAACAGCCAGTTCAAAATTATAGAACAGTTCAACTTGGAGATTCCCATCAAGTTCAAAAGTCGTTTATGTGCCTTCTCTTCACCAACAAATCGGAATTCAGAACAAATATGCTGGATTTCGTCGAGTATTTAAATTTCAACCTAGGGGCTTCACGCGATTTTTCAGAACGCAAATAACTCTGAAAAAATAAAAATAATAGTGAATCAAACCTTCAACCGAAAATTTGAACTACTTTTGAAGGTTTTTGGTGGATAACGATGAATATTGGAACAATTTTTGACGATACAATCTGCACAAATTTACTGGTATGCACATCAATCTCAAATATCTATGTATATTTAATAATATTCATTAGACTGTAATGACAAAAAATGTTCCAATATTCACCGTTATCTACCAAAATCAATCAAAAATTACGGTTGAAGGATTGATTCACTATTAATTTTATTTTTCATTCGTATACACGTAAATTTGACATATCTATGTTATATTCAGTAATATTCATTTGTCGTTCACGACGAATATTGTTGAATATACATGGATATTTCGGATTTACATGCATACCATTGAATTTCTAAGTTATTACTTGATGCGTGCAGATATAAAAGATGAAAAAAATGATTTTTCCCCCTAGATTTTAACACACTAGTTTTCACCGTTTGGGCATAATGATAGAGCGTAAGAGAGGCACAGAGAGGGAGAGCAAGTAATAAAATTAAATGAAATGGTATAATTTTGCGAATCGTAGTTTTGTCGGAAGCCTCAAGTAAAATAATAAACAAGAGGCTTCATATTTTCCCGTTGTTCTCTCTCTAATTCTCGCTCGCTCGTCTGTTTAACTTAGATATTATTGCGAACGAGTTGAAATGTAAATCAACGTTGGAGATGCCTTACCGCAATACATTCGAAAGTCAAACTCTTGTAATGTGAGGCCATTTACCGGCATTCGTACACACAGAACACTACAGACAGACAAATCAACACTCCAAGATTATTCAACTCGTTCTCTCTCTCTCTCTCTCTCTCTCTCTCTCGGCTCCTATATTACACCGAAAATTTTCGACAGTTTCTACTTGGAGCATCAGTTGAAACATGCTTTTTTTTCCTGCTGTACGCTCATCTTCGGCCAAACTCAAAACACTTTGCTTAAATAAAACGATATTGTGGTTGTGTATGTGTATGCTTTAAGTGTTTATCCAATTTGTGAATGTTTACAGACAATTTCTTCGAATATCACAACATTTCGTATGCCATTGCTGTCGTCATTTTTGACTTTAATTCTTGCTCACATTTTATGGTTATCTTGAATTCGTTTCGTTGTGTTGATTGCTCTTTAGATTTTATTAGTTTTGAAGTTGGTGTAATTTGAGTGTTGGATAGAGAGTTACTCGAAGCACAAATAATCGTCATATTTTAATGTTTTGCCACTAATGATGAAAAAGTCGATGTTTGAACGCTGCATGCATCTATCTGCTCAGTTTTGGATGAGCTTTTATGAAGTAGCCCATTAAAACGGCTCCATTTTTTGGTTTCATAAAATCCCATAATCAGCTTCAATCAATTTAATATTATTTGCAGCCACTTTTACTTGCACCTAGATGTGAATGAATATCATTGTAAATCTGGCAATGGCAAATTGTTTTCATCAACCAATGGAGCAGCTGAGCAGCCAGCACTGGAGGGGCGAATACCATTTTCGACAGCTAATTTCGAATGTAAATGTTTGTTCAGAGGGCAGTGGCCGAACAATATGCAGAGCTAACGAAATTTTTTCGCATTATTTACATTTCTTCAGCGATTTAGCTTTTACGGCTCCAGAGCTAGGCACCATTTAACGATTGGGTGTATTGCGTTTTTTTTTCAATTCATTACAAAACAAAAAACTTTTCTCATTCGCATTGAAAGTCGATGGCTAAAGAAATATTGACGACAGCTTGCCATTGAATTGATAAAGTGCGACCAAATGCCGAAAATAAAATTGAAAAAAAAACAACAACCAAGCGAGCGCCTCTGTCTCTCAGTACTTTGTGCGGCCGTTGCGATAGACATTTCGCTTTGAAACATATTTATAGCATTTTGGTTCTCCATTTATTTCCTCTTTTTCCTTCTTCTCTGTTTGAATCGGCATTCACAATCCACGCCTAGCTTATTATTTTTATTTCCTTTTTCTCATTCTCTCGTGCTGTGTTTTGGTGAGCGCGCGCGTTGTTCACCTTTGACGCCTGTGTATGTACATGTAATATGATGACTTTTTCTGCTGTTGTCGGCGCATTTTGCAATTTATTATTTATGGTGATGTCTTTGACACGCCTCAATCGGATGTGCTATTTGTCAATATTCATTCGAAATATGCGGCTGTGGCAAAGAACAACACCACCACTACCACCAACACCAACACCAGCAACAACAAAAAGTGATGAAAAAAATACTTTCAATCAAACGGAAAATAAGAGAAACATCAACGCAGGACGCAGGTATTACGAGTCTAAGGGGAAAATAATGTCCATTACTTGATTATGAAAACGAGCGAATATTGATATAGATAGCGGCAATGAAATGGTTTCGAAATTGTTTGCCAACCTATTAATGCATTAGACACACCGTCATTCTTCACTAGCGTATTGCTTTCTTTTTTTCGGTGGACTGATGAACAATAGTTTTTGTTTTCACGACAAATGGCCAATTTTGCATTCCATTCAGCCAGCGTCAATTCAGAAAATTCCGCCGTTTTATGTTCAAACTCGTATTTGAATGGAAAAAGTTGCCGTTTTTACCGTTTAGCCAGGCCAAAATTTCAATAAAAAAAAAACAGACACTTCCACACCTGAATTGCAAAAATTACCTCCATTTGGATAGTCTGTGATAAAAAAAAACGAATATCACGCTAACGCACACACAGGAGGGAGAAAGTAACGCAATAAATAGATTATAATAAATTTCTGCTTGACATAACTGACCGGAATTCGCAAAGCAAAATCGAATTATCCGGTTTGAGTGTTGGAACGGCAGTAGCTGTGATAAGTTGAGCTGTTGATTTATCTGCTGTCAATCGCATATCATCGGAAAAGAAAAACAAAACTCTGCCAACATACACATATCCCCCATTTGGCTTGCCTACCGCAACAAGGTGGGGCACTCTCGCTCGCGCACACATTTGTCGGGATCCATACCATACACACACACACACTCTCCACACAGGACGAATAAATGGCATCATTTTTGTCGGTAAATATGACAGTTGCATGGAATGAATTAGCTAGCAATTTCATATTTGCTGTTGCGCTCACCCGCACCTGCACGCATGGAATACAATGCAAATGGAAACGCGGATGACATTCTTAAAGTGTAATATACCGTAAGAATTATGGAAAACGACGCTTATCTCTTGATAAAATACAACCGACAACAACAGTAGCAACAGCAGCAGCATACACACATCAACAAAATAAACAAGAATAACAACATTAATATAATTCAACGTAAAATTTATGTAATCTTATGGTTTTTTATTTTGGTAAGTTGAGCATGTCGTCTATTTCTGCTTGTCTCTTCATTTTTTTCCCTTTCATATAGGCATAGAACAGCACGCGCCTCCAATATATATGGGAAACCCTTTGAATCAAATGCCAAAGAATAAACAACGTACGAAACATATACGCACACCAATTTCAACATGGCCAAAATACATTTTTCACCTCTAGTTATGTGAACAACACATTCATTTCATGCGCTTTTCTTCTTCTCCGTTCTTCTGCTGCCGTTGCTGCTGTCGTCATTTCGTTTTGTTACACTGGATATTTATAATGTATAATAAAAATGTGTGTCACATCGTAACACAATATGATTCTCATCAGACAAACAAAAGGCAAAATAACAGAGCATCATTGAAAAGTGGAAGGAGGGCGAGTGTTGGCAAGAATGGAGGCATCCGTATCAACGGTGTCGCTGCCACGGGGAACGACAAACAACAACAGTAGAAAGAAAAAGAGACGTTCAAAGAATGAGAGATGAAAAGACGCCAATGTTTAACATTGTCGACGGCGTTTTTCGTTTTCTTTCTCTCTCCCTCGCTCGCTCGCTCGCTCATTCATTTTTGTCTTTTGTTGTAACATTTGTTTGTATATTTTAAGTTGGTTGTCAGCTTCTGTTGTTGTGGCTGTTGACTTAAATAACCCGAAGTCAATCTTACATTAAATTGTATTATTCTTTAGGGTTTCAATTCAATCAACGCACTCCACTTTATTCTCTCGACGGCGAACGAAGAACTGAATCGAGAAGAACACGAACATCGTGTATAGCTGAAGAATACGAATGAAAACATGTCGCGCTTTACCCACCCATGCCGATGATGATTCTTTTTTCGTTGGTTTTTGTACCTTCGTCGGCACACAGAAGCAGCAGAAAAAAATTCAGTACGTAAATGCTGGGGTTAGTTGACTTCGGTTCGGCCAGGTTTCAGTGAACACCGTAGGTTACTCAATGTTGTTGTTGTTTTTACATTCACTGCTATCACTAATAATGCCAATTTAACAATTTTATTTTATTTCGGAGAAGAGAAGAGAAAAAAAGAAGCAACAACCAACATTGGGCTCAGCATGGCAGAAAAAAATCAGAACACGGGTCCACGAAAACAAGAACAAACTTGATGCGTAGGATTCGATTTCGCCTCGTTCTTTTTTGCTTGTCAGATTTTTCAATTCGTTTGTGTTTCCTTCCGCTTACCATTCGTCGTAGCACACGTTGGTATTTTATTTTATGCCGTTGTGCTCGCTCTGCTCGTCCAGACACATCGGAAAAAAATCATTTACAGCTGCTGCTGTTGCTGCTCCAAAACAAAAACGATACATTTCAACTGGGGTGTTACATTCTTCGCACTGCAATTGGCGGGGCATCAAAACTCACGAGTAGCGTGCTGTGTATATACGTTCTAGGGGGTAGGAACACAAGCGCTTGAGACGAATTCGTACGAATATTCGTGAATTCTTGTGATTTTGTATACGAGATATTCGCAGCGCAGTGAGTTTACAACAACAATAACAAAGCCACGAACGCATGAATATATGCGAATACATACGAATGACACAACTTGTTCCTAGCCCCTAGTATGCGTTTGAATTCTAGCACTGGCACACTCCAACGGAGATGAACTTTTCAAATCAAATTATGTTTATTTTATACATTTCCGTTGGAAAAAGAAAACCAGCAGAAAGTTAAGAGAAAAATAATTCCACCAGCAAATCTAGTATCTTATTAAAAGATAGCAGATTTTATTTGTATAAAGGCAAAAATTGATGCGATCAGCGAAACGGAGTCGTGGCAAAGCATAGAAGACAATCCATTTTTGATTACTCGCAAGCACATGGAAAAAGGTTAAAAATGATAGAACAAGCACCAAGAGACAGAGGAGAGTCTACGAAGAGTGAAGAGCGTTGCGACGATTTAATAAAAAAGATTGAAATCTCTAGGCAAAATGGGTGGATTTCGTTTCCGTTATGATGGATTTCATTACAAATTTGCGGTTTAATTTCCCTCCACCGGACGAAACCAGTTTGCTTAACCGAATAAACGAAATAGAATATTTATTGGTGGCGAAGAAACGGGGAATTTTCATATACATATTTCTCATGTCTTCATACTCCCTCTCCCGCTCTCAGGTATAGCAGTTAATTTTATTGGAAGAAAGTAAAAGCCACTTATACTAGTGTTTCTTGCGTTTTTTTTTTTGTTGTGCAAAGATGTAAATAAGAAAATTGATTTTTTGTTGTGAATTTCAAGAAGAAAAAAACTCAACTTCTTTTCATTTTCTCGTCATGACTCGCCCCAGGCGCACATTGGAAACCAGAAACTTTCGAACCATGGAAATCAAGGCAAAACTTGGACGGTTTATTTTCTCTTATCATGCCTTGTTCAAAGAGAGAGAGAGAGTGAGAGAGAGAGAAAGAGAGAGAGAGAGAGAGAAACGACGAGACTTTTTTCTTTTACGATGTTTCTATAAGAACTCAACTGTAACAAAGTAGCCAAGATTTATAACGCTTTAACATATTTTCGCTATTTTATTAACTTTCACGCGGCTTAGCATTATTGCTACACTTCCCTTACAAAGCATTTTGTCCATGGTTTTTTTTCTATTTCTTTCTCCAGATCTCTTATACTCTCCATCGCGTCGACATCGCATTTTGGGTGGAAAAATAAAATCTCTGCACTTTTAGCTGCGGTTGCACTTCATGCAACTCACCATAATGTGTCTTAGCACAAATTCCATTCAAAAGGCACAATAATTCTGTATTATGGATTATGATCATCGCATTTATACAGATTATGGCCGTAACCAAGAAAAGTTTAGTAAAAATTCATGAACAGTAACAAAATATATAACAACAAAAGAAGAAAAAAAATATCTAAAGACTGCAATTTATTCGCGGTTGTCTTCTTCGTTTGCTTCCATTTGAATTTTTGTGCAAAGAAGATTAAAGTGTGGAAGTAAGAAAGTTTCTTGAACAAACCGACAAGCAATTTGATACAAATGCAACATTTTTGTTCGAAATAAAGGTCAATTTCCGAATGATGAGTAGTTGCCATTGAAACTGTCGCTGAATGACGAGAAGTGCTCCGTTTCTAAATTGACGTTCCAAGTGGCTCCATGTCGTTTTAGCATTGTCGCTAATTTGAAGGAGAGACGGGGGGGAACACAAGCAATAAAACAAATTTTGAAAATGAAACGCGCTGCGGTTTTGAAAATATAAACATCATAAAATGAAAAAGGATTAAGTTCCTAAACTCATAATTTAAAAGCAGCCATCTTTGCTACGCTGTGTTACCCTTAGCTTTTAATTTTAAAGAAATAACTACGTCGTTTTTTTCGAAAGCAAACGAATGTCGAAGAATTCAAGTGAAATGCTACGCATGAAATCAAAGAATTGATGATTCCTAATGAGTCATTCAGAAAGTTTTTAATTATAGTCAACCGCACTTGATGGCGCTCCCTACATAAACTCTCGACGTTCTGTTGAATGGCAAAAGCGCATGTTTTTAATTGCAATTAATAAAAGCCATTCAATACTAGCTAGTTACTCAGTTGGTTGTGTCTGGACTTCAGACGAAAAAAAAACCCAGCACTTCTATAGTTGCGCGTGTGCGTTTTGGGTCAACTTGTGCTTAGTGCAAAACTTTGAGTTAATTAAAATTTTAAACTCCCAACGCTTTTTGCATGAATTCGGAGAGAAAGTCGCAAATTGAGAGAATCTCAATGTGACTTTCGCTCTAAACTCATTCGATCTTGTTTGGTAAAGTTTATGCACCTTTCAGCTAAATAAACGAGCAAAAATATATTTATTAATTCACTGAACGAATGGAATGCTGCCGAGTTGGTTTTCTTTTCTCTTCCTTTCATGCATCGTCGTCTTCAGTAAAATGCACATTAAATCGTCGTCAATTAAGGATGAAGACAGTTCGTTTCAGCTCATTATTTTTTGGTATGGGCCCTGTCGCTGGCAGTAGCATACGAAGAAGACAAAAAATAAATACGGAATACTCCCCGTGCAAATAAAATATTATAAGTGAAATAAGTCAGACGATAAAATGAGCGCGCCGCACGTTGAACGTGGACTAATTAAGTTCACCAAAAAAATACCATAAAATATGCATACGCTTCATAAATTTCGGATTGTTTGCACGAATGTGAATTTGTGAACTATTTATAACACAATGCACAAGGCACAGGGCACAGGGCACAGGGCACAGGGCACACGGCACAATGTACTCACATGGTATCGCGAATGGCACGCTGAGCCAGCCAAAGAACGATACAAAACAGGTGTGCTGCTGATGTGATGCGCGGCTTGCAGGAAGACAGCAAAATGGAAGACAAAATGCACACGTTTAAAAAATAATTTATGTAATATACCGGTTCATTCATGGGAAAATATTGCACCGGTCGGTGGGTGGGTGATGACGTAGCTCAGCTCGTCGACATTGCTGCTGCCGTTGCTATTATGCGCTGAGCTCAAAAGTTTTGAGTCTCTGCAAATTTCATGAAGAATTTATTCGGATCGTAAGCTTAAATGCTAGCGGCTGCCATTGTTGTAATAAAAACAATACCTTTTCTGATTAGCATAAACTTTATGAAGTGGAAATTAAAGTGTCACGCCAACAGCAGACACGAACATCGCGAAGTTTGTCGCATTCAGTCTCTGTCTCTCACTCAGCTGCATTTTCGGAATTTCAGGGCATTGTCTTCGCGCCCGCGTTTTCATTTTGCATTGTCAATGGCAGCACATTGTCATCATCATCATTACCATAATACAGTATTATTCCGTGCTATTTAACCAAAAACTGGTAAATGAGATGCGCATTTCCCCGTGTGCGCGTTATATGAAAAATTTCAACGAAAAGTGCCTCCGCGTCTCCCATAAAAAATAACAATGACTATGAACTACTTTGTACCTGGCATTTTTCGTGCAACCATCTCGTCGTCGAAATAAAGTTTTTCTCACCGCAAAGTTCATTTCGAAATTTAACCGTTTCTCTCTCTCTCTCTCTATCTCAATCGCTCACTTCAACTCTGTAATAGTTTCGGTTGTCTGTTTAAAATTCAAGCATC